>NW_026099575.1:7405471-7461541 GCF_025091365.1 Daktulosphaira vitifoliae
AATAAAATTTATTGGATAATTAAATCATACTAATAAACAAAATATATAGACTTGAATTAACAAAAGTATGTCCAATAAAAATACTAATAAAAACTAAATAATGGTCAAGGATGCCAAAAGAAAATATGAGTAGGAGGTCTAAGATAATACATATGAATTCATAAGTCATAATAGAAACAGAAACGTGTAAATTAAGACAGATCCAATTAATATGATATCAGCCTAACAAATTATCTTTTATTTACATACAGCATTTTGCACACATAAAGTTAAAACAGTGAATGGTGATTTATAGCAATTGTATAGAATTAATTGTCTATAGACAGACTAGCATCAGAACGGCCTTTGTATTTTGTGAGTTCAATAACTACACTTGGTCGATGTAGTTTAAACATAATGCTCACATAGGCAGTATTTAAGAGTTCAATTCAGAACAAATTCACATATCAGATATTAACTGAATCAAATCATTTAAATAAAATAAATAACATTTATACATAATATTAAACAATTAATGTCAGGGTAAAATAGACATGTTACCAATATCAATGAGTATCCTCTACATAAATGTAGAGGACCCATTAAGATGTTCACCATATCCACCCTGACCACACCCGAGGACCTGTCAGCTCACGGAAGATGAAGACAGAAAAATTTTTGTTTACTAAGACCTTTGCTTAAGTCAAATATTTCTTTGTCAAGTAAAATTATATTGTACAAAACATTACTCCAACCACTATGATCTTATGGCATAATAATTTGGGGACCAGCAAAAAGTTCTAACCAGAGAACAATCCAAAGTTTCCAAAACATCTGCTTAAGAATCATAACCAGGGCGCCCTGGNATCATCTGACTGCTCAAAATACTCTAATGCCGTAATGTAGAAGGAAACCAACTTTTCAATAGAAATAATCAGAGGCAAAGCCGGAGCGCCTTGGATTGGTACCTTATCCTAGGGATAAAGGTTATAAAAATAATTTCAATTTAAGATAACAATGATTAAAAATTATTTTTAGTTCATTTTTTTTTTAATTATCGAAAAAAAATAAAATTTATTGGATAATTAAATCATACTAATAAACAAAATATATAGACTTGAATTAACAAAAGTATGTCCAATAAAAATACTAATAAAAACTAAATAATGGTCAAGGATGCCAAAAGAAAATATGAGTAGGAGGTCTAAGATAATACATATGAATTCATAAGTCATAATAGAAACAGAAACGTGTAAATTAAGACAGATCCAATTAATATGATATCAGCCTAACAAATTATCTTTTATTTACATACAGCATTTTGCACACATAAAGTTAAAACAGTGAATGGTGATTTATAGCAATTGTATAGAATTAATTGTCTATAGACAGACTAGCATCAGAACGGCCTTTGTATTTTGTGAGTTCAATAACTACACTTGGTCGATGTAGTTTAAACATAATGCTCACATAGGCAGTATTTAAGAGTTCAATTCAGAACAAATTCACATATCAGATATTAACTGAATCAAATCATTTAAATAAAATAAATAACATTTATACATAATATTAAATAATTAATGTCAGGGTAAAATAGACATGTTACCAATATCAATGAGTATCCTCTACATAAATGTAGAGGACCCATTAAGATGTTCACCATATCCACCCTGACCACACCCGAGGACCTGTCAGCTCACGGAAGATGAAGACAGAAAAATTTTTGTTTACTAAGACCTTTGCTTAAGTCAAATATTTCTTTGTCAAGTAAAATTATATTGTACAAAACATTACTCCAACCACTATGATCTTATGGCATAATAATTTGGGGACCAGCAAAAAGTTCTAACCAGAGAACAATCCAAAGTTTCCAAAACATCTGCTTAAGAATCATAACCAGGGCGCCCTGGTACGTCACAAACATGGGCCTACATTCAGACCTCTATCTCAACACAATTAAAGAAATGGCAAGATTTTATTACTAAAGATTCTGGATGAAACTTGAATCCAACCCCAAAAGATTAATTCAAATGCTGAGCGCAAACGCCTTGCCTGGCAATCCAGTAAGGCGTCTTAAGAGAGAATGGTGCAGAGACTTATTATCTTTATAAATGATTTAATCTTGTTAACATTACGTAATTAAAACTCCTAATTATTGTACAAACTACTATACCATTATATACTATTATTATTATTATTATTATTGTTATGTATGTAATAAAACTAAATATAAATTTTTAATAGTAGGCGACTCCAATGGGAGTGACCTCACAGACTACTAATGTTAAGTATGTTATATATGTATATTTTCTAAACTATTTACTTATTGTAAAATTTTTTTTTTACAGATTGTAAATTTTATAAATAAAAGAAATANTACAGCATTTTGCACACATAAAGTTAAAACAGTGAATGGTGATTTATAGCAATTGTATAGAATTAATTGTCTATAGACAGACTAGCATCAGAACGGCCTTTGTATTTTGTGAGTTCAATAACTACACTTGGTCGATGTAGTTTAAACATNAAAAATTGATACAAAATCCATAACTTTATGTTCAGCCTCTAAAGTATCACTGAATTCAACAAATTCCTTACAAAATTTGATCCATTGTCAGTTATACACAAAATCTCTTAATTCTAAATTTGAAGTTATTGATAAATTTAAGAAATTATTCGGACGAGAACATCTTATGATTTAATCATCTTTAAGGAATAGTATTTTTAAATAACTGTTATTTACTTTCCAAAGTCAACTAATTTACTTGCTCTTTTTTAAAATAATATTTTCGGGTTATATTTCAATAAAATATGATTATTAATAGTTTTATATTTACTAACAAAAACATTTATATCACACTTTTATACCAACACTCAATATAACTAAATGACATAAGTTATAACTAATAATTATTAAATAAAATTCAAAACTAACTTTATATTAGGTATAAAGTAATAATGTTATTATTATTTGTTTCATTCAAATTGATATTCAACTAAAAAAATTACTAGAAATATTTAATTAATTTTTAGTGATTTGCAAATATTTATTACCCATTTTAGTTTTTTAATTTATAGTTACAGTAAATTTATTTAATTTTAATTTTCAATGACTGCTTTCATTTCCACAAAGGATATTATATTAAATTCTAATCCAATACAAAAATAATTCATACCTTAATTAAGTTTTATTTTTATCATAATATACAAAAATAAAAGTAGGAGAAAATAAATATTGTAAAATCATGGAACTCTACATAATTTTTCTGCGCTTTTCCAATAGTAAAGTAAATGTATTTATTACATTATTAGAGTTAATTTTTTGTTCTATATTGTGCTCAATGCTCAATATATCCAAATTTAATATGTTCTTGCTCAAAATCAATTTTGCCTCCAAACTGTTCACATGATTCAATATTCATTTGCATTACATTTTATTTTTAAAAAATGTTCCTTATTTCTGAAAGATGAAATATGTAAAAAACATGTTGAAACCATATCATGTGCAGTTATTATATCAATTTTAGAACTTTGTAAATAATTTAATTAAATATAAGCTTTTCCAAGTATATTTTTTCATAAAACTAAGTTTAAAATTCACCATTTGAAAAAGTAATTCTTGTGCTACTGAAATAATTTTTAATTTTATATTGAGAAGTTCTCTATCAGCAATTCACTATAATGAGTTTCAACAACTTCTGGCAAAATTATTTACATCGTGTCTACTGCACGTTTGTGACTTGCCCATCTTGTCTTGAAATTACTTTAGTGTTAATACTAAGCCATCAATTTTCTTTTGTTCTTCTTAAAATATTTTTAGTCATGGTAAACATGGTTCAATTTAAATGCGGGGGTGTTTAAAATAGTGCGATTAATGCCCGTATTTTAAAAAAATTGTACTCTCGCGTTTAAATGCCTTTCAAGACTTCATTTTATATGTTTACCAAAATACATATTGTATTTAAAAACATATAAAATGAAGTCTAAAAAGGCATTTAAACGCGAAAATACAATTTTTTTAAAATAATAATATATTAAACGACAATGCTTATGGCGGATTATATTAGATAAACTGTTCTAACTTTATTTTTATAAAAAAAAATTTTCCCAGAGACCAGGCTAAATCTAATCTCGCTATAACGTAATTGTGAATAACCCAGGTAAAAATTCACTGCTGTCACCAGTGAAATCCGTTCAAATAACTATATGAACTATAAAATTTATAAGGGAAACTTCTCCGTTCCAAGTTAAAACTAAAATCTAATATAATTAGTTGATTACCTTAACTTCTCGGCCGGTTTCGATTCCTCTTTTCGGGGAGCCAGTTATCACGTAATCCAAAGAAAAGATACGGGCGAAGGAGTGGCGTGTAATGCAATACCGCAGATATAAATGTATATCAGTTATAATATATTAAATATATTAAATATTTAACTATGTGTATATAATGCTAAGCCGAACAAGTTAATTATAAAAATGTATCAATGTAAGTTTATACCAGTGATAAATATTTATATATATATATATATATATATATATATACTGCAATTCGTCAGACCACACAAATTAATTGGTATGGCAAGACAACTAACCAAAAAATAAAAAAAGAAAATCAACAAAAGATAACGCAAACCAGAACCAAAAAAAAAATCGACCACTTAAGTTATACGTCGGAAACGGAACACACCACAACATCAGTAATCAATATTCGGCGGTGGCCTTATCTCGGTGTCAAGGGCGGGGAGACAACCGATTGTCATATTAATAGCTGAACGACTGATATCAAGAGAGACACGGGTGAGCGCCAGCCCAGAGTAAAAGGCGGTGCCGTGTCAACCTATTTCATTAAAACACTTAACTAAAACTCGCCGAACAGTTATTATTGAAAAAAAAGCTGAAGCTATAAGTATTACAGTAAAAAAAAAAAACTTTTCTCGGCTTATGAAATTTCTTCTTCTTCTTCCAACAGCACACATTTTACTTCTAACCGTAATTATGCCGTTAACGAGTATGAAAGTTTGATAAATAACTTAAAAATAAAATTTAATGAAACCAATGAAACTAGCAAACACATAAGAATTTTATACTGTTGCCTAAATCTTGGTGGGTTTCAAAAATTCATGAAGAGTTTGGTGTCACAGAATACTATGTGAAAAAGGTAAACAAATTAGTTGATGTTCATGGTGTTTTACCTGATATTGTCGTTCAAAAACCTGGTCGAGCAATTTATTTGAAAGTATGTAAAAAATGTTGAAGACTTATATCATAATGACGATTATAGCAGAGTAAGCCTCGGTATGAAAGAAGTCATTAAGATAAGAGATGCTGATGGTAAAAAAATTACTAAATAGTAAAGATTGATTTCGTATAACTAAAATAAATTATATGTAAATTACAAAACGAAAAATCCAAATAACAAAATTGTTTTTTTTAAATTTGCTGAAATGAGACCATAATTATTTGTACCATTACTTGGAGAAGGTGGTACACATTCCGTAAGCGTGTGCGTGATCCATTAATATATAAACTTATGATTGAAGGGGCTACATTAAATTTAGACTTAGTCAGTTTAATAAAAAGTATTATCTGTGATATTAATAACGAAATATGTATGCTCAGTAACTGTAATCGATGCCTTGGATCTGAATATCTCAAACATCAAATGCTTAATGTAGATACTACCACAATAAATGATCAAATAGTATATAAATAGTGAGGTGTATCCGTTAAATAAATGGCTAAAAATGATTTTTTTTTATTAACTGGCCATTTATTAATTGCACTATCTCTATTGTATTTTAGCTTCGATAAGAAGCTGAGAAGATATTGGCTTTACAATGATATGTTTTTTTTTGTGTCTATTACCACTTTTTCTTACCGAACCGATTTCTTTCAATGATACGTCAAAAAATCATAAAATTTATCTAGTCAAAAATATTATTCTCAAAAATTGATAAAATTTCCCTCATTCTCCGAAAATGGGGCAAACCTCCAAAATAATTATAAATTGCTAATTTTTGAAATGTTTTCAATTTTTTTTACATCTGTATTTATATACATTTTTTATTCGACATACTTTTTTTTTTAATTGAACCATTTCCCTATATACCGGAGGAATTTAAATTAGAAAAATATCTATAGAAAGTAGAACTCTTTCGACTTAACTTTTGAAATTGTTCCGGAAAGTATGACATTTTTATATATGTATCTTAAATTAAAGCTAATGTAATGTACTTCATTATGGTGAGAGGTGACGACTTGGGCCACGCAACGGATTGTGGAGTCGCCACCCTCATGGCTCCCTTGCAAAAGGAAATCGGGTCGCTAACCACTTAGGCGAGGGTCTTGATCATAAATAGAACAGCACCCGGACCATAAGTGGATTTAAGAAATTAAAAAGAAAACCAATAATATGCACTTTGATGAAACCAAAGTGGATAAAAAAAAAATTATACATACATATACTAAAATATAAAGTGTTGTAGACTATAATACGCTGATACCTGGTAAATACAACAAATAGGTTTATTTGTTGTCACCAGTGGTGGACATACTTTAGTATGTCGAAAACCGTTACCTTAAAACTAGAGAGAATTATTTAAAGGGGGAAAAAAATAAGATACACGTGAATATTGAAGATATTCACGCAATAAAAAGATTTTTGTTGGTTAAGAAAATTAAGAGGACTTTATTAAATTATTAGTTAAGTTAATAGTGGACAAAACCCGAAGGTAAAAACCACTCTGCAAATAAAGGGACAAAAGAGAAAAAAAAAACAATTATTAAGACAAAAAAAAATTGTAACCTACAACTTTTAAATATTACACATGAAGTGTCTTCCGCATCGGAACAAGTCCGTGTACTCCGGACGCGGCGGATAATTTCTGTAATCTGACCGGCCGGACCGTACTTGGGCACTGCGGGAATAATATATATATATATTAATTATAATATGTATATATTATATTATAATATGTATATATTAATTTATAATATGTATATATTAAATATACATGACACACCACTGACCAATAACCTTGTATTTATCAATTATAGCTAAAATTATATACAGCTCATAAAAAAAATAACTTTAAAACAGAAAAAGGGCTCAAAACAATATATTAAATAAAATAAAATACGATACCCAGTCCCGAATGGGACTCATCCTAAGATGGGGAAATGGCCGACGCCTTGCTGAATTAATACATTATTAAATGACACACACGAAAAAAAAAACTATTATTGGCTGCACGCACACAGCAAAATATACCACGACGGTGGTTCAAAGGGAAGAGAGCACAAAAAATTTTAACACACCGAGCGAGATATAACGACGACGACAATTACGTTTGGGAGAGGGTATCAGCTTAACAATTTACAAAATATAAAACAGATAAAAATATGAACAATATTAAAATTATACAGGTATTGACAGTGGTGGCCATTGTATGTGTCATATAGGGAACGATTATTAAACTAATAAAGAATATTGTGTGTATAGCGTTCACCTTGACAGCAACAGTACAGTTCTCAGATTACACGGCCGGATATAACGTACGCGGGCCCATTAGCAAAGCAAAACAGTAATTCTATCAATATCATAAAATTCATATTTTGTCACGTTACAATGGAAAAAAATAATTTCGGACTTTATTTTGTCTTCACGGTAAAATGGCTATCAAATTTTTTGTGTAAAAATTCTCGATTTTATTTTTTATATTTTTAACTTTATAATAATATAACTTATTGAAAAATGTATGGATCAACAAAATTTTTTTATGAGAAATAATATTTGTATCCCTTTTTCATTCAACCCACTTTATCTTAATCAGGATATTAATAAGGAAATAGCAGATCATGTAGCTTTTGGTATAATCCACTATTTTTTTAAAATTAAACACTATCTAATGATTTGCATCGAAGCGTTTTTCTTAATAGTGATTTTAATCACTGTCAGATATCATTATGCTTGATCCAACTATGCCACGTCACCACTGTACCTTGACCCTCCTGTGCTGGGTTTTTGTTAAATATTCGTGTATACTCTCATGCACAGCACCAGAAAATTTATTAGGCTTACAAAACGGTATTCTTTTGGTCATTTTGGGTTTTTCGGTATTAATTTAAATTCATTTAAAAGAGATTTAAAGATAAGTTTGTTCAAGAATTCGCACTAGTTCTAATGCTAATTCTGTAACAGTTTCTGGGTATAGAATCCTCTTACTAATTTCGATACGAAAAATACTAATAAACCGTATACTTTGTTAGGTGAATATTGAGAAGCTTCTACAGAGGCGTCCACACTAACTCAACTAGTATTTGTTTTAAAATAGTTTTATTATTCTTTTAATAACATTTTGATCATAAATCTAATAGTTGCTCTAGATATGTCAATAGTTGATGGACACATAAATGATTATTTAAGTATGCTGATTTAATTAATTGTAGAGTTTAATAGTTCTATGTTATCTTGAGGATATAAATTTGGAATTTTATCATAAATTTGTTCAATGGTATGTCTGTAAAAAAATTTTAACACGATCGTTATTTTAAGAATAATTTCTTAAAGAATTTTTTAAGAAAAATAAAAAGAAAAAAAAAAGAATAATTCAGCTATTAGATAGTAATTAAATTCTGTGTAAGTACTAATGAATTTCTGAATAATAATACATTTATTAAAATCAATTCTCAAACGGAGTGAGGATTCCCAGAGCGAGTCTATGATTATATCATACAAATGATATTTGTTGGTAACTTTTTTGTTAGATAAATTAATTATTATATTATTAAGTAATTCTTTAATAATATTTATAAATTCGGTTTTAGTAGGATAATTTATGTGTGATGTAGTGATAACTGGTATTTATCAGAATAGAAATTTTTAATATTTAAGTTAATTTTAATGAAATAAATATATTAATATTAAACTCGTGTGTGTAAAATTATGTTTTGTGTAATACGTTCAAAATTAGAACCGACGGCAAGTTTGGTATCTATATTATTTTTATATAAATAACTTAATACTAAAGATACTTTTAATAGTAGAGAAGTTACCGTGATGGGAAAAGAGTTATTGGTATTAATAAATATGAAAAGAAATTTTTGTATAAATTGTGTTTCAACTTGATAATACTCGTGACAACTGTTATCATAAACAGTGTGTGATGCTCTATCATATGTAAAATTTATCAAATGTCGTTATAACCTAACTGCATGAGTAGCCTACGCTTGTTAAACTAGTAATACGTTGTGTGTTACATCGTGTAGCTTAATCTGTGAATAATGCGCAAACAGCCCTCAACATGTCGTGGTATCCGCAGAGTAGTAGTGAGAATTTTCGTTCCTTTCGGTACAGCTATTTAAAAGTAACCATTCCAAAGTACTCCGTACACCGGTACTTTTACTTTTTTGTAATTGAGTACCTTCATTGCGACCCGTTACCAAAACCAAACCAGTATTTATTCATCACATAAACAGTCGTATCTACGCGAGACCTTAGTAGATACAGTAAAAAATTTAAATCCCTGAATACGCTTATGCATTTTACTCATCAGGTAATAATTTAAAAGTCGCGAATGAATGCTTTTCGGAAAATGTTTTAATAAGAATTTTTTTTTAGCAATATATAGAAGATGATTTTTTTATCATAACCAAACCCACTCAATTACTTACAGAATAATAATAATTTAAAATTTTTTTTTTATTATTATCTTTAGCTACACATTATTCTTGAATTATTAACTATGTAATACTTTTTAAGTTCATCCCTTATGCCTGGTAAGGGTGTCAACTTTGTTTTTTTAAATGGTAACACATATTTTTAATTTAATAAAATGTTTGAGTTTTTAATTCAATAATAAATGGCATTTGAATTTTTAATAAAACTTAATTTGTTTATTAGATATAAACATTTAAAGTTTCAAATTTTTGAGTTAATATATAGGTATTATACAGAAGGGATTACAAATACAGGTAGCTAATTGATTTTTTATGATATTGCTATCACAATCACGGATTGTTTATTATCAATTATGTCTATCAATAGATATACTTTTTGTATTGTCAGTTAGTGTGTTTATAAACTCACAACAATGTGCCTTACTACCATTGATAATAACAATGCTTTGTATCTGCTAATATCGATGTCATAAAAAACCAATTAGCTACCTGTAATTTTAATCCCTAGTGTATTATTCATGTATATTAACTCAAAAATTTGAAACTTTAAATGTTTATATTTAATAAACAAATTAAGTTTTATTAAAAATTCAAATGCCATTTATTATTGAATTAAAAACTCAAACATTTTATTAAATTAAAAATATGTGTTACCATTTAAAAAAACAAAGTTGACACCCTTACCAGGCATAAGGGATGAACTTAAAAATATGAGGTATAATCAATCATAACAGTTTAAGCTATCATATTATTAACCAATATGTTTAATAACATACTCTTTTTTTTTAATTATATATATATGCAAGATTAAAAATATCTTCAAAACAATATTTATTTTAAAAAATATTTTCAATTTTTTCTTAAAATTTTAAATCATTTATAACATAATTTCGTTAAATTATTTAACTATATAAAAAACAAACGTCTTTTAAAATTCTTAATCAAAAATTACTATTTAAAAACAGTTACATTTCTGAATTTTTAACTGTAAGTCTATTACGCCTTTCAGTTATTGTGTATCCCGCTTTAGAAAATGTCTGTTCGCACGGGAAAGAAGTTGATGGAACACATAATCTCAACAATACAAGATTAAATAAGTTAGTAAACATCATTTTCCTCTCATTCCACCATAATAAAGGATCCGACTTTCTTTCTATAATAGGCTCATTCAAATATCTATCTAACTCAATAATCGCTTCACTAGTAGGAGTTTTTTTTTGATAAAGTTACCACCTTAAAAAATTAAAATT
This sequence comes from Daktulosphaira vitifoliae, assembly GCF_025091365.1. NCBI lineage: Eukaryota > Metazoa > Arthropoda > Insecta > Hemiptera > Phylloxeridae > Daktulosphaira > Daktulosphaira vitifoliae. The sequence continues at coordinate 7,416,379 of NW_026099575.1, forward strand.
TTTTGATTAAATAACATAATAAATAAATAAACTTTTTTGTTGTTATACCTGAGAGTCAAACTGTTTCCAAATGTCTACGGCTTCAGTTTCACTTTGACTATTATCGTTCGAGTGGTCCTGTTGTTCTATATCTGTTTGATGTATTTCTTTCTGTTGCTTTGACAAAATAAATCCAGCTACTCGTTGTGCAATCCTGTCATTAGTACGTTGATATGTAAAATGATTAACAAAACCTTTTTTTTTTAAACGCAGATCTAAAAGAGTAGCTCCGGTAATAACTTGCTGATTTTCAATACCTTGAAATTTTTTTTCGGCTTTGGTGATCATTTGGGCAAGCATTGTATGAATTACTTCGGGTAACTTATTATCATTAAATTTATCTTTAATATGACACAATAGTACATTTGTTAAAAGTAATACTTTGGATATTGACACACCTCTTTCACTACTCAGTTCAATAGTAATTTCTTTAAAGGGTTTAAAAATATCACAGTAGTATTGCATTATATCACAGTCTTCATAAGATATATTCTCAATATTATCTAAAATTGCTACTGTAGATATTATTGATTCTTTCATTCGATTACATCTCTCAAACATATCGTGCGTAGAATTCCACCTCGTAGTTATGTCTTGAATGAGTTTTAAATCCGTATAGACCAATTTGTTTTTGCTTATTTCTTAATTTACTATAAGTCTGAGAACTACGTTTAAAATGTTCAGCTATGCGTTTAACTATTTTATAGACAATTTGTATTGTATCTAATCCGCTTTGAGCAATAGTATTAATACTATGAGCTAATCAAGGTATATGACACCAATTTTTATTCATATTTATGGCAGCTGTAATATTAGCGGCGCTGTCACCTACCGCAATTTTAACTTTTTCAGTTATTTCCCATTCTTTAAAACTATTATTTAAAAAAATTGATAAATTATTTGCCATATGCAATTTTTCAAAATAACAACATCCTAGTAAAAATGACTTTAAAGTGCATTTATTTTTGTCAATATAATGAATAGTTAATGCAACAAAACTGTCATTATTAAGGGATGTCCACCCATCAGTTGTAAATGCAATATAATGAGAATTAATTAAATTCGTTTTAACTTTTTCTTTAGTTTTTACGTATAATTGTGGAAAAATTGATTTAGATAAAGTTTTTCGTGAAGGTAATTTATAGCTAGGGTTCAATAAATTAATTAATCTTTGAAATTCAATATTTTCTACGAGGCTTAATAGTTCAAATTCTTTTGCAACCATTATCCCAAATTGCTCGTCTATAAGTTTTTGTTTAGACAGAGAAAGTGGTCGATTAATAAAAGAATATACACTTGTATGTGTAGGACAATTCTTTAATATATTATATATATATATTAGACGACGTTGATAGTTGGTCCGAACTAATTACCTGTTGTTGTTTTGTAGATATATCATCTGGTTCATCTAAATTTTGATCAAAATCAACGTGTTTTCTTTTTCTAGCTTCAAGTTGAACAATATGTTTTCTTTTTAAATGTTTTAGAAGATTAGCTGTTGAACCTCCCTTATAAGAAAAAGTATTAGTGCAGTATGAACACTTGGCTTTTTCATCACTTATGACCGAAAAGTGTTTCCATATTACACTCGTCTTTTTATCCATTGTATGTACAAAATATAATTAAATAGCAAACTTGTATATTACTTTAATCGATAACTGAAAATACACGCACGGAGTACCTAAGCGTTACACTACACAGATAGAACAAAAACAATAAAATGAAGGACAGAATTGAAAATTATAAAAACGATAAGAGATATAAAAGGTATTTTTAATATAGTTAACACAAGGGAGCAGCTCATAGAAGAAATCAATTCAACAACAAATCGTCGATAAAAAACTAATGAAACGAAACTAATATCAAATCTTTTTTTTCTTTTTAATATCTCATAATGCTCAAAAAACCTGACTTCATTAAACTTACACAAGCTGGGTTTGATAGTATATTGTATATAATTTTGTAAAATATTATTAATATTTAATTTTAAATGCATAAATAGTTGTATTTTAAAGTAGTGAATTAGGTACTTATTTAAAATTAAAGAAAATAATAATTAAACGATTAAAAAATAAATAAAACATCTTATGCATAGTTCTTTGCTTATACCTATTTGAATAATTTGGCTATAAGTTATTAATGTATTTAATGCAATCGAAAAATACTCAAAATCATTAAAGTACCGACGGCACACAACAGTAGAGTACCGCCTTGCACGAGTACACTAGACTTGTGTCGACCACCGCAGTGCCCCGACACCGATGACTAGAAGACAGAAATAAAGTATAACACATAGTTACAGCACTTCGCGTGACGACGCCGCCATTATTTAATCACTTTCCGGTTACGTGAATGGTGCCTAAAGCAGTTGAGCGCAGGTGGACTCATGCTATTAGATTGTATTTAGAATTGCTCTAAATGTTAGGCGTATTGGCCCTCAATCAATAATATTATGTTATTTGTCTTTAGTAGACATGTTTATTCTATGTAACAAAAAAATAAATAAAATTACTAACGGTGAATAATTAAACCCAAACTGATTTGCTTTATTCTAAAAAAAAAAATAACTTACAAAAATAATAAGAAATATAGAAAGGGAATAACTGCTACGTCTTTCTCCCTTGAATTGGTTCTTACAAACTAACGATCGTTGAAACTACAGGTAATCCTCATTCTCTCTCAGCCCGACAGGTAGCACCGATCCTCACTGACTTCAAGCTAGGCAGTTGGTCAACCGGTCCGAACTACCTGTCTCTATGTTCGCCGACACAATTAAAAATTCGTACAACTTTACTTTGTTATTTATTTATTTTTTAACTCTAATTGAGTATTCTACTACTATTCTATAATATTCAAAATATGTTGGTAACATATTATTTAATAAATCATATCTAAAAAAAAAAATGATTTTGGATTTCACGTAAATTTAACAATGGATTTTTACAATTATAATCAATATTTATAACACGTTCAATTGAGTAAATTTTTCAACATTTCTTACATTGTTCATTTGTTATTTTGAAGCGAAACTAAGAAGGTATTAGTCTTGTGATTCTGTAATTAACTAAATAATTTGTATGGGTTTCAGAATTTTCAATCTAATTTATTAGAAAAGAGACGATTCTAAGTGTTTCTATTTTTATTTATCCTTATGTGGTTTAAATAATTAATATTTAAAACATTTTTATTGACTACTAGCGGCTAAATTTTTTACTAAATAAAAGGTTAAATATATTAATCAAATCCAACATCTTAAAAAAACTTAAAAAACAACGGATGTATATTTTAAAAACATTATGATTGGCATTAAGTTTGACATGAAAAGTATCAAAACAATAAGATAATTGTTATTTCTAGAAAATAATTTTATTTAATTTGTATCAATTATCATTAATTTATTCAACAACCACTATAAGCACTAATAAATGTTCTAATAATTTTTAAACAACATAAATAATCTTTTTAAACATTATTTTAATAATAAATCAATGAAATATTTTCAAATTAATTTGTTGAAAAATAACTAGAATCATTTGATTTTTTATAATAATGATTTATTATAGAATACAATATAACAAATATTTTGAGTTAAACAATTTTAAGAAATAAAGTATATTTACTTATTTATAATCAACAACATAAATTCAAGATTAATTTAATGTAGTATTTACAGTAAAAATATTAAACATAAAACTAAAATCATTAAAAAATTGAATTCAAGTTATATAAATTAAGTGCATAAAAAAAATTATATGTTTTATAGTGAAATTTATATAATGAAAATACAATTATTTAAATTTACTTTTCAGTAAAATATGTCATCCGACAGCATGCTGCGGCAAAAATTTAAGAATTATAAGGTATTTATATTTATTTAAAAATCGGTAGTATGTTTTACGTGAAAATTAGAATATTTCGAAATTTGTATGTGTCTTTTATCGGTATAATGTCAATAATTAGAAAAAATCAAAATGCAAAGCAGTACTTAATTGAAAAATAGTGAAAGTGATTGAATTAATATTTAACAATAATAGTAATCAGCTGATTCTGGATACTTCAAGAATTTTTTATTAGTGTAAAGTTTGTTGTCGTTGGATAAGTATTTAGTGTTCATATTGAAAAAGCGGCCGAAAAACGCAGTGATCGAATCGTGTCTATCGTCAATATAATTATGTTGAATTTCCATGTTTAGATCGAATAGTTTGCCAAATTGTATCAACTAGAAAATAATTGATCGACATCAACTACAATTGTGATTTACTTATAGAAAATTGATTTATTTACCTCGTTTCGACCTGTAGTTTTAGGTATGTGGAGTGCTACGTTGGGAGCAATACTTCTCAACAGGTCGAAGAGTTTTTTACCACCTCCTTCGTAGTTGCTACACATATGCTTTTCAAGGCTGTAAACTTCGTGTTTCTTATACGAAGGGCCGCCCCATGGAGGAGACGTCACTATGACCTGTGGCTTATATTTTTTTAAGGATTCTGCGATTTCAAAGAAATCTCCCAGTATAAATGTAATCTTCTCTCTGACTCCATAAATCTCAGCGTTTCTTTTCGCGAATTCCAATTTATTAGCATCGTTATCCACAGCGATTACTTGTTTGTATCTTTTGGCCAATTGGATGACGTTACCACCAGCACCACAAAACGGATCCATAGCGACGTGTAGGCCTGGACATCTTAACGCTATGTGTGTACTTAAAATTTCAGGACAAACTGAATAAAATGATTCTAAAAAAAAAAACGTTAAATAAAGTAAAACAGTTAAGTTTGTTGAAATAATAATTTTATTACCATTGTCCATCATGATTCCTTCGTCGAATTTTGAAAACAATAAGTACCTCTTATCCCATAAATGTTTTTTAATGTCATTAGGCCGAGTTCTAATTGCGGAATTTTTGTTGTTATTATTTTCTCGTTGTAAATTTCCATTCATTTTAGTCTTTTCCAGGCCTTTTGGAGTAAAAAGTTCAGTTTTTTTACATAGCAACGTACTGTTAGTGTTAGATGTTATAATATTTTCTCTTAATTTTTTAGACTGTATTCTATTAAATATGAGTGAATTTTCTATTAAGGTGCGTTTTTCTTGATTTGTAGTAATTACATTTCCTGTCACTATTTCACATGGTTGTGTTGAATTATTGTTTTTTGACTGTATTAAGTCTGAGTTGTAAGAATTAACAGCTTTTACAGGAGTCTCTGTAGGAGTGTTAGTGGTCTCTTTTTCAATTTCATTATTCATTAATGAAATATTCGTATTAGTGTTTGAGGGCTCTTTTTCGGTTTCAATTATCGGAGTTCTCGTAAATTTATCTTCTATGAGCGATTCTTCTAAATTTAAATTTTTTGTCAATATAGGTGTGTCCAAATTAATAGGATGTGTAGTCAAAACTGGGCGGCAATTATTCATATTAGATTCTACTGGTTTTGTTGAAGTAATTTTCTTCATAAAAAGTTTCATCTCTAAAAAAGTCTGCAGCGACACAACTGCCAACGCAATAAACATAATATCTCTGATTACTTGAAATGGAATTATAAAATATATCACCAACGTCGTTATCACGAAAAACAAATGCGAATCCATATTTTTATATAAATATATACACAAAAAACTTAAAAATTTTTATTTATACTTAGAGAAAAATGTAACAGTTAAAGTGTTTAAAATATATACGTACTCATTTATCACAAAAAATAACTTAAGCAAAAATCACCAAACGGTGTCGATTTAAACAGCATTTTTTATCCTATTTATACAAAAAAAATTTACCTCGTTTACATATTATTTAAGCCAATTAATATAACAAAACATTTTTTAATTGGCCAATAATTAAAACAATTGTTTAACAAAATGTGTTATTTTGAACTACAAGTCTGCAACGTTTGTCTTCAATGAGTACCATTGATCTCATAGTTAACGTTTACAACCAATACTTTCTTTCCTAATGAAATAATATAAATACATTTGGACTACTCAATTTCTCTATACATGAAATTATGAAATATTTACAATTTTTTTAAAACTCCTGTAAAATTCAAATGCAAGTATTTACTATTATTTTTATCTTTATTCTACATTTTAAGTTTCTTTTTAACAAACTATTTAGTTGTATTTAATTAGTCATAAATTAATTTTGCAATAATTTTTACAAAATTATTTGAATTATTGAATTTTAAAACTTAAAATTACGATAAATTTGAACACTGGACATATAGAAATAAAATAGAACTACAAATAAAATGTCAGATCATAAATGACCATGGCAGTTATTTTGCCTAAGTACGCCGTTTCTAATAATTTTACTTTTTTTTAAGAACGTAAAATAGAAAAAAATTACTTTAATTTAAATCAAATAAGCAAATTTAGTGTCTTAGATGATTGTGGAGCTTGTCTCAATTTATTTTTATGATTTTATTGTAACGTCTTATTGTTATGTAAAACTAAGTATTTTTAATTTAAATTCATAATATGAATAAACTCAAGACAGATATTTATTAGTAATGTTTTGAATACCTCATTTACAACATAAAAAATAAATAAATTTATATTTTAACACTATACTTTGAATAAATTTACAAAAAATAAGTTTTATTTTATTCAAAATGTATTTTTTTTGAAAAAATATCATTTTCTTAACAGTTTTTTGCAAAAAAATATCAAGTTGAAAAATAATTTATGATCACGTCTTAATTGCATTATTTTATATAATAGTCGTTTTGTTTTGTACTAAATGAATCGAATCGATTAACCAAAATCAATATAAATATTAAAAAAACAAAATAGTAAGACAAAAATATGTCTAAATTAATTTTTATTTTAATTTCTTCGTCTCGTCGTACAATTCACATCCAAAAAATATACCATAAATGAAAATTTTTAATGAATTATAAGAAAAGTGTTCTTCATAACATTATTTAATATTACTATTCATATAATTATTTGAATAAAATATCAGTCATATTTTTCTATACAACTAAAAATTGAAATAATAAGTGTTTACTAATTCTATAATTTTTTTTTTTTTATTGCTATGTAATTACAGTGTTTATATGGCGATTATTATAGTAAAAATAATTTATATAAATAACGGGAAAATAAATAAAGGCAGCATTTCATAAAAAAATAGTTATATTTAATTCAAGTTAATGTTACTGTAAAAACATTTATAGTTAATTTTACCTCTAAATTGTTAAACGTAAATTGTCTTATTGTATTCGTAAGAAAATTAAGATCAAACTAGTAAAAAATAATTAAAAAATTGATACAAATTAAAATGTCTACATAAATATAATTATTTTTATTTTTATTTTTTATTCAGAATATTTACAATCTATACAACAAAATGATACAATAAGTAAATTTGATTTAAATTGATAATTAAAATAACATGAACTATTATGATTGGGAAATGACTCATTAGTCCCACCTCTAGCATGTTGTTTAAGTTAGTCTTTAGTTATTTAGTAGATCTCTATTCCATTGTCGTTTTAGTATGCGAGGTGGTTTTGAGGGTAAAGTATTTGTTGACATTTTATTAATTAGTTGGTTTCTATGTGATAATAAATTTTGATGAAATCGTTTGTAGTACATTACTGCAAGTTCTTTTACGTTTTGTATTTGTAGGTCTTTATGTAAATTTATGTTTGTTATGTACCATGGGCATTTGGTAATAAGTCTGAGTGGTATTGATTGAAGCGATTGAATTGGCTTTATATTTTATGGTTTTGCAGGACCCCAGATTTGGATTCTATAAGACCAAACTGGGCATATTATAGATTTGTACAATAAAAGTTTTGTTTTGAGTTGGAGTTTTGAAGTAAGGAGAGGACGTAGGAGGTGTAGTCTGTTTCTTGCACTTTTTCTTTTTTCTATTAGATATGGGCCCCACGTCAATCGTTTGTCAAGCGTAATTCCTAGGTATTTGATCTCTTCTTTTATAGATATGGGAATATTGTTCATAATAATTTGAGGACATTCTTGTGGTTTGAAATTTAGAACGAAGGTGATTTGAGCAGATTTATCTTCATTGATTTTTACTCGCCATTTTTTTGCCCATAAGTCAATAAGGTTGGCATGATATTGTAGTGAAAGACTGGCTGCGATTGGATTATTATTAATTGATAGTACAGCTGTATTGTCTGTGTATGTGGCTAAAGTTGTTTTATCCGTTTGAGGAATATCGGCAGTGAATGCATTATAAAGGTCTGGGGATAAATCACTTCCTTGAGGTACACCTGCATTTATTTTTTGGTATGATGAGAATTCATTTCCTTGGCGAACGACAAAGTGTCTGTTTTCCAAATATGATTTTATTATGAGAAAATATGGAGTTGGTAAATAATGTTTTAATTTGAATAGTAATCCTTCGTGCCAGACCCTATCGAAGGCCTGTGCTACGTTCAAAAATAGACCGATACAATAATGTTTATTTTCAAGTGTTGTTGCAATTTCATCAGTTAATCGGTGTATTTGATGTATTGTTGAATGTCTGTTGCGAAACCCAAACTGGGACGCCTTGCCATTCTATCTCTGCTTCTCTACGGCTCTCTGGAATTCTCAACCAAGATACAAAAAGTGAATGTGCGTGTGTTTATGTTTCATTCTTTGTTACAATTTATATAAAATCTGCACTATTTTTACCCTCTTTCGTAATTACTGAAAATATTATACACCTTATTTTCGGTCGAATACTTTTGGTGATATAAATATTCTAACACATATAAAATATTGGTGTTTATTTATTTCTTTTTATCTACATATATATATATATTTAAGCATACTAAAAGGTTACATGACTAGATTGCATTGTGTTCTATTACTTATTGAAGCGCCTCATCCTGGCTGGACAGAGTGTTAGCACAATAATATCATAGTTAATACTCCAATTAATTATAAGCATTCTAAAAAGTGTCTCTCCACTTATCGACTAGCTAGTCTGATCTCAGCCACAGTGCGGGCAATCGGAGTGTAGGACACTAGTATAATCTATTGTGCAAAGAACCGAAATTGAGCTCGCATCTACCCTAGATCACTCTTTGGACGACTGAAAAGACGTAGGCCACTTGGAAATAGTTTGTTGCACAGGACAGTTATGTTGTTTAGAAGTTCATTATTTGCTTTATAAATTATTAAATAATAAATATATTATGGTAAAACACCATATACAAGGTTAAAGACTATACTACATAAATATACAAAAGGGTTTTACAAAAACAGAGTTAAAATAAACTTAGATTTCACCTTGGGTAGATTTGATATAGAATTGTACTAGAAAAGTAGTTACGCGCGAGTTAATAATAACCTCTTAAATTTTGCCTTACTTACTGCACACTTGGCTTATTTGCACAAGCGTTCATACTCCATTCAGTCTTCTCTTCTGCCATACTTTGAATTGCTTTTTCTTACTTTTTAAGATTTTTTGAACGTCCTCATTCCACCACCAGGTTTCCTTGTTTCCTGGCATTCTACTACTCTCACCAACAATTTCCTTTGCAGTATTCTTTACACAACTAGAAAATCTATTCCACACATCATTTATGTCTCCCTCAACATTCCACACCATCCTCTCTTTTACCATCTTTACAAACTCTTTTTCATTTTCCCCTTTCAATTTCCACCATCGGATCTTTGATTTTTTCCCTGTGGTTCTTCTATTTTTGTTTATTCTCTTTCCGATACACCACAACTCCATTACCAATAGTCTATGTTGTATAGTTACTTTCTCGCCTGGTATAATTTTACAATATTTTACTCGCTTTACGCTCTCTATCTTCCATACAAAATAATCGATCTGTGATCTTTTCATCCCACTCTTATATGTTATATAATGTTCTTCCCTCTTTCTAAAATAAACCATAGAGAGATCATACGATACTGCGAAATCCAGTATTTTTTCTCCAGTCTCATTCTTTCCACTAAAACCATACCCTCTATGTACCCTTTCATATCCTCTATCATCTCATTACATACATGTCCATTCATATCTCCACCTATAACCTTATCCTCATTGCCAAGTAGGACTCTAATGCTGTCACTTTTCCTAGCTACTTCAACTACTCTATTTTACTCTCTACAAATCATGATAATATGATAACTATTTTATTTTAGTTTAATATTTTTAACTTAAAGTTTATATTTATAATTATTGTTATAGAGTAAGTAATTATCTGTATTATTATTTCCGTACTGTACTGTTTGCCCTAATGGGCGTAATCATCATCATCTTTGATGAAATAAATAAATAAATAAATAAATAAATAAATAACAATATAACACTTTGACAGGCTGGTTAATAGATTCTTTGCTATTATATCACACGTAGCTAATATAGAGAATATGTAGTTATGGTGGCAAAATCCAATTGTTCCCTAGTCATCAACTTAGTGTGTGTAATTTATATATATATATATATAAATTACATTATTCTATATTGGCCGTCACATTACACAAAGTGAAACGATATTGATAATTAGTTTACACATTGCATTTTCCCAGTTGAAACGATTCACTTACTGCTGCATATAATATTTTTAACAAATATTAAATATGTTGCCGCCATGTAAACGTTTTCCCATCGCTATAACCAAAGCCAACTATAATGAGATCAACACAGTAGGGTGAAGTTTTTACGAAACTTTTGATTTTATGCATCAATACAATCTCAAGAGTGTAAAAGAGAATTGAATTTTTATTTTTCAGTGTTGTGATAATGACTTAATTATAAATAAACACTCTTTTTATTATAATCAGACCTATACTACAAATTTATCTGATACTAGTGCTAAGTTAGACTGTAATCCTGGATGTTTTTCCTATATTTACCTTGATAATATACTAGAAAAGAAATTTACAAACAATTTTGTTCTTACAGTTTTTTTTTTCAAAATCAAAATTTATCACTAATTTGGTTTTTGTATACCAAGTTGTTGTCGGCCTTCTCTCTATATCTGCATTACCGCCGCTATCTTAGCGTTTTTCTATTTAACATATGAATATATCTAATTCCTGTTACCCGTTACAACCATGATATTGATAGTAACTACTATCATAACATAAAACTAAAAAGTGAAAAATAAATATAATTTAAAAAAACTAAAAAAACACACTTTTAAAGCACATCGAACTAAAAAGTTACAAATAATTTTTAAAATAAGCTTAAAATAATTATGAACAAAAAATACTAGTATTATTGTTATAAAAGCGTGGGTACTTTGTGCCATATTTTTCGTATATTGAGCGCCTAATGTAATGTATGGAGTCCAAAACATTAACTTTAGTTGAAATTTGGTCGGTACTGTCCATGTCTCTCAAGTACAGCTTAACTAACTTTTTTCGGTACTTTTGTTTTATCACTTTAATGATACCCTGATCTAGGAGTTGTAACTTAGATGTAGTATATGGTGGAAAAAAAACAAGTTTTATATTGGTAGTGGTGATATCTTTAAGGTGAGCCGGACAATTGTCGATGAATAGAATAATTTTTCGCTTTTGTTTACCGAAAAGTGCATCTAGCTGTTGAATCCAGTTCATGAATAGTATTCCTGTCATCCAAGCACGACTTTGAGCAAGGTATTCACATAGGAACGTACGAACATTTTTGAAACAGCGAGGAGACCTACTTTTTCCAATGACGACCAACTTCAATTTATGGGTGCCGATAGAATTTGTACATATTAAAACCGTGAGACGTTCCTTGCTCAACTTTCCACCATGGCATGTCTTATTTTTAAAAACAAAAGACTTATCTGGCATAAGCTTAAAAAATAATCGGAATTCATCAGCGTTGTATACATTATCAGGAGCATAATCACGCAATAATTAAGGCTTCGCGTTATTTTTCCAAGAAGCTTTATCATCATTATTAACAGATTCAGCCTCACCTGAAATTTGCCGGTAGACAATGCCATGACTACTCCGAAATTTATCCAGCCAATCAGCCGATCCACTAAATTCGGTTAAGTTAAGATGTGTGGCAATCTCCATTGCCTTTTTCGTGATTACACCTCCATTTATTGGATAATTTAAACTGCAAGCTTGTTGAAACCACTCCAATAAAAGATTTTCCAACTTTTCATACTTCCCGTGTTTTAATTTTTGTTGTTTGCTGCCACCTAACATGCTGCTTTGTTCTATTTCATGTATGTTTTTCAATAAAGTTTTTAAAGTAGAAGGAGGTATCCCCAGTTCATTAGCAATATCCTTTTGTTTTTTTTTCTCAATTAATCCTTCATCGTACTTCTTCAAAATGTTAAGTTTGCCCGAAATCGATAGCCCTTTACGTTTTATACCACTAGCCATAACGAAATGACGGTTATACACATGCAAACAAACAGCACTTACTAAATCTCATAATACGATGAAATACAGTAAAAATGTTATAATAAGTAATGTTATAAATAGGTATAGCGATAAAATAAAACGATAAGAACACGTATAATACTAAAAATTCTATTTTTATTCCACAAAACCACTAAAATTTGTCGTAATAAACTGAACAAAAGAGCGTTTTACCTGATTAGACAGAAAAACTGAGCATCTTAACAGTTGATTTTTATATTGACTAGTATAAGAAATATCTAGGGACCGACGAATAACAGCGTCTTGTGTGGGAAAGCGCCTTAAGTGAGTTTTACTATATATAAAAGTGTCAAACTTTCCGGAAAATTTTCAAAACTCTAGTTGAAAAAGTTAATTTTTTGTAAAAAAATTGTCATTTTAAATCAATTCCTTTGGGCAGGTAAAGGATTAGATTTATAAAAAAAATGTATCAAATGAAAGCTAATGATATCATGCATCTATATAAAAAAATATTATATTGGTTTGGTTATTTTTAAAAAAGTACATACGTACCGGGCAAACACAACGAAGCGCCCGACATATTGTTACGTCACCCAACGGACGGACCCCCTGTTGACGAAGACGCCCTGGATGACAATTTGTTAGGCGCGCCAATGTCTAGTCTGCCGACAACCGATGCCACTCGATAATATCTACTCCATTCCCGAGGCAAACGACGCGATCTGTGACCGACCGTTCACGGGGAAAGGGGGGTACGAGAGTGGCAAAACAACGACCAGTTTCTCTCTTCGGTCATAAAAAATTAAGCGCGCAACTCACCATAGCGAACGAAATACCGGACGTGAATTTTTTTTGTTGGACGGTATTTTGCGTATTCGTATAGGCGCTGACACACCGGTAGTCGTCCCCACTGACAAAGTTCAACATATAATTTAGCGGTACCACGACGACCCCCTATCTTGTCACCTCGGATGGAGAGAAACGCATCGAGCGGTCAAACAACGATTCTACTGTAAAGGGTTAAGAAACGCCGTGCGCATGTACGTAAAATCGTGTCACATTTGCGCGTGCACCAAGCCCTTAAACAGGCGCCCCGAAGACCCGATGGTCAAGTGCCAACCCAGACAGCCGTGGGAAGTAATCAGTATCGACCTGATGGGACTGTACCCTAGAACACCAAGGGGCAAGACGAACCTATTAGTGGTAACTGACTGCTTCAGCAGGTGTACCGAAGCGTACCCCATAGGCGCGCCTACAACGAAAACGATTATAGACGTGTTAGAAAGGGAGTTTTTTTCACGCTACGGTTACGCGCGAGTAACTTTAAGCGACAACGGCCGAGCGCTCGTGTCCAAAGAAATGATCGACGCGATAAATCGGTGGGGGACAGAGGCTTGGACTACACCGATATACCACCCACGGGCTAATGCAGTAGAACGCAAAAACCAAGAGTTAAAAAAGGGACTTTGCGCTTTATTATCTGAGTCGAGTCGTACATCTTGTGATACAAAACTACCACCTTTGTTGTTCGCACGTTGGGGGGTCGTCGTCGATGAGGACCTTTCCCCCCCACAACCACGACCATAACACTGCGGACAGTAACGACGTCAATAACACCACCAGCATCATCAACAACACCACCAACATCAACCACAGCAGTGACGACAACGCCAACAGCTATCGTCAGCAGGCCGTCGGGCGTTTACGTAGACAAGGTGCTGGTGGATCCAGCACCAGCAACGACACCAGCCACCACCGCACAGGAGGAGCAGCCGGAGACGCCGATGGAATTGGAGGACGACGGCCTAGTATGGGATATGGACCTGTTCCTCTCAGTAAGTATTGCGGCTTGTTATTGTGTTATACGACTTTAATATATTTGACTTAAGCACCGTACCAATCGTCCTTTAGAGTACAGCGGCGGCTTGGTGGAGGGGTATTTGACACGGCTACGGTGTTGTCACCCGTTTGACACCCCGCGGTCGTGTCAGCTCCTTATAATACGCTTATTAACCAAAACAATGACGTAATACAGGTAAAAAAAAAACTGTAGCAAATGTACCAAAAGCTGAAAGCGGATCGGTTCTGCTGTCTACAGCGATGGATCATGTGGTAAATACACAAACCGGTAAGTCTTGTATGGCCTGAGCACTGCTAGATTCTGGTTTGATGTCTAATTTTATGACGATACAGTTGGCAAATGTACTACAACTCTATCAAGAAAAAACTAATCTCACCATCTTCGGAGTTAGTAATTTTTTTGTTAATTTATACTCGTAGAGATAGCGCGATATATCTTCTCGAGAAATTTATTTAATCTATTGTAAATAAAATAAAGGAGGGTTGATTGCCATACCATCTCTAAGCGAAAATATTTAATGGGGCTTGGGAAAAACCTAGACTGGCTTAAAGTGACATCATTGAAAATTGGTAAGTATTAATAAAACTAAGAATTACATGCATTTTTAAATTTTGTTAAAAAATTATTCAATTTTTATTATTATTATTTTAAGAATTAACGTGTGTAAGAACATAGATTATAGATAAATTAATAAATTCTATTAATTACAATACAATATAAATTAAAATATACTATAATTTTATTATTTTAACTTACTTTTAATTGATTAAGTAATCGTGAAAGAAATCAAAATTATCAATTAAATTACTTTGACTGACAATGATAGCATACGATTAACCGGTGAGGCATCTACAAAAGTTTTAGCGATTACAGTGTACAAAAGAGGTTAGTGGTGAGCATAGATTGTATTTTGAAACCTAAAAGGTATTAAGCCCAAAACTTCAAGACAATCAATCACTAAATTTAATAATTTATTATCCTTTAAATACCAACATATTTTCTTCTTATAAAGAGAATTAATATAAAATTCATTAGTTAATTAATTAAGTAGTGGATTAATCAACCGTATTACTAGAATTCGGGACTTAATGAATTATAAAATTTATTATAGTTATTTTATTTTATAACATTGTTTTTATTTTTATTATTAACAAAACACGAGGAAAGTAATGTACGAAGAAAAAGAAATTTCAGAATTAGAAGATATACAGCAATTACTGGTTGAAACTTAATCTTAAAAATAAAATGAAATTATTAAGCCCCCCAAAAAAATCCTTATTAGATGATAGTAATAATGTTTTATTCAGTAAAAGTTTAAATTTTATTTTTGAAAAGAAGAAAAATTGTTTTTAGTTATGAAAAAGTAATAAAAAAATATAAACACACTTATGATCTTTTTTTTATTATTATTCAAAAACAAAACACTAAAACTATAATACTACAGCCACACACTGATATTGATAAAGCTGGTTATTATGTGTTCAGCTCCTGGGAACTACTTAAGAGTTTTTAATACTGTTCGCCAAATCTGTTAAGTATGGATTCATTAAAACACACCCTACACTAACTATATTGACAGCCTTAGTATTTTTAAACGGTGACAGGACATTGATTTACTGTTAATGTAATCAATGGCGTAACCGGCAACTGATTTTTTTTTGGAAGTGAGCTATAATTTTATTTTGATTGCCAAAAACTTTTTATTCTACATAGCTATTTAAAAAATTTTAAATGGGAGAAAAAAGAAGTTATGACTTTTATTTTTTAAATTGAATATTGACGGTTGAAAAAAAAAATTATTGAAAAGAATTTTATTTATATTTTAACTAATGAGTTTTAAGCTGCTAGAAAAATATATAAATAAATTTAGCTCAATTACTCCGTCTATTTGTCGATAATAATAAAAAATTACTGAAAACAAATTTTTATAATTACAAATTTAATTATAAATTTAAAAAATTTGTGAAACTCTTAATGAATCATCGATCAATTAAAATTAAGTTATTATTATATGTAGATAAATCCATTAACTTTAAAATTTGTAATTGATCAACTTTTTCATTTATTTTTCTTATAATTGTTTCTTATATGGTTTTTGTATTCACACAACATAGCTATTTAAATATAAAATTATTTGATTTAAGATAACTTTATATTAATATATACATTTATTTAATAAAGTAATGTAACAAAAAAAAATTACATAAAATAAAAATTACAATAAGCTTCTAAAACGTAAGAAAATATTAAGAAGTATAAGAGTGAATTAACAAAAATATCAATTTAATGTGAAAATTAGGAAATTTTATATAAGTCATTTAATCAATTTCTTTCATAAGAAATTATAGAAATAGTTGGCCAGCTATAATTTCTTCTCTGTGTCTTAATCTTACAGAAGGCATAAGACTTGCATTTATAGGAGTTGTGTCTCCTCGAGCCATTTTTTCGGCTAGCTCGACCGTAAATGGACCACAGTCATAACCATTAGTTTGACGAGTCGTCTCACCGATTTTTAAAATCCACGACGAAGCTGCTCCCTTTTTATCCATCTCCCAGTCAGTTAGATACTCTTTCAATACCATAGGATAAGGACCATCATATGACTTAAGACTGTCATAAGATGTCACAGTTTTTTCGGGTACGTTTACAACAGTCAATATCCAATGTTCGCCATACACATTCATTGGCACAAAAAGTAACTTAAATGAATGGATATCTTTTTTAATCCATCTTCTTACTGCTGGATAACCTCCTCGAAGATATGCTGGTATAAAGTCAGTAACGACTGAATGAACTTCGCCATTGGACCTTTTCACTATCAATTTAAGATAATCATTAATTGTGTCCGAAGTGTACCAAGATTTAGGAGACTTAAACGAAAGCGCGTTATACTGATCTAGTGTATTTGTGTTCGTATCATGCGTCACTTCTACAAGAGTAAACATATATAAAAACTTCTCATAATTTACTTAAGCTTGCTAAATTGTTTAATATGAGTTAAATTTTTCCTAGGTCTTGGAATATAAGATTAATTATAGTTAAACAAAATATGTGTTATGGATGTTTCTATGTGAAATAAATATTAAAGAAATCAATAAAAAAGAAATATTAATTTACCTATTTCTTTTTCCGATATTTCATCAATTTCGACAACAGACACGGCAGGTAATAGTTCATTCATATTTGAAACCGAAACTTCAGAACTAACTTTAGATTCTTAAAAATTAATGTTTAAAAATAGTACTTAATTGTTACAATAAACTAATGAAAGGTCAAATTTAAAAAATAAAATTATTGTGTACTTTTTATGATTTTCTCATCTTTTTCGGATGAATTTCTTTTTAAACTTGAGCTTTCAGAAGTGTTACAGGATAACTCTAGTAGTTGCTCTTTTACTTCAAATTTTGTGGTTTGTAAATAAATAATTTTATCTTCTAGAGTTTCTTTTATATTATCAGTGGACACGTCTGGTAATGTAACGTCGTCGTTTGACGTTGTCGTATGAAAAAGTTCAGAACTAATTTTTGCCTCTAAAAGTATTTATGTTTTAAAATATAAGAAAATAATTTTTTATAAACATATATGCAGGTTAATATTTATAAAAAAAAAAATAATTTTGTACTTTTTATGATTTTTTCATCTTTTTCGGATGAATTTCTTTTTAAACTTGAGCTTTCAGAAGTGTTACAGGATAACTCTAGTAGTTGCTCTTTTACTTCACATTTTGTCGGTTGTTTATCAATTATTTTTTCATCTAGAGTTTCTTTTGTTTTATTATTAGGCACGACTGGTAATGTAACGTCATTTGAAGGTTCATCATTAGCTTCTAACTCTTTAAGCATTAAGGGTTTAAAGTATATAATAATTGTTTCAATAATCGAAATTTAGTTTAAATTTTTTTATGTACTTTTAATGACTTCATCATGTTCTTCGGATAAGTTACTTTTTATGTGAGGACCACCATTATCATTGGAAGATACTTCAATGGGTTGCTTATTTTCATCGCATTTGTTATGATGCAAGTGATTCTTATGAAAACTCTTAACGAATCATAAGAACATATTAAATTATAGGATAAATTTTAGTTAATTTATTTAAAAAATCTACGTTAAGTCAAAAGAAATGTTTAGCATACATATATATTCTATTAAATATAAAAAAATGCAGAATAAAATTTACTTTTCCTAATAGATATTTTGGTATTGGCGGTGCTTTGTCATTATTTAGAATTAGCATGCAACTCTTTTTTGCTGGTACTGATAGTTTTTCTTTATATTTTCCAGTTTTTTCATTCTTAATAAGTGTTGCAATATCTCCTCGCTGTATCAATTTCTAGGCGTAACCAATGGCAAATTAAAATTAATAAATGAAATATAATTAATATTTTATTATTATCTTCCATAATATGTCTCTTTTCTTTAAAAATCTTATTGGAAATCAACAAGATTAAGATATTAAAATAGAAATTTTTTAATATTTTTTACTAATATCTCGACAAAACAATAAATTTATACAGCTGCTCTAAATAATAACAAATATTAAATTATTTCTACTAAATTGTAAGTGTCGATATATCTATACAATTTTAATTACCACTTTTTCTGCAATAATTTCATCGCTTTCCAGTTGTTTATGATAGGTTCGTTTTTTTGGTTTATCTGTTTCTGTTTCAGTGTTACTATTTACACTAGAATTTGCTGTTAAGAGAATATTATTTTAAAAGTTATTAATTTAATAGTTAATTTTGAAAATGTTTACGGTGAAAAAATGCATTGACGTAGATATTATATCTACTCTAATGTTTATAATTTACTGTAATAGTGAATAATACTAAACATTTTTTAACTACAATATAAAAATAATCATTATTTATCAAAAAAAGAATAATCTTTTTTAATTTCTTGTTATATTTTATATCTAATCGTTTTCACGTCTCTTGATAATTAGTTTAATTAATCTTAATAGTGTCTAGAGTTATTAATTTCACCTTTAGACTGTCTTGATGTTTGGGGTTCTTCTGGACTATCTACGACTAAATTGGAACTCAAGAAACGACGATTCCAGAATTCTGCAATTCTGCGTTTCACAACATTCATATTTGTTTCATAAATATGACTATCCGTATTGTTTTCACTTGCCATATTAATAATTAGTTTAATAACTGAATGCTTACACGAGATGATAGCTTATTTTGACGAGCAAACACGAAGTGATCCCAATGTCAACATAGACAACGTTTATATATGATAAAGTCATGATTGTCATGGAGAGTTAATTCGTTGAATTCTTTTATTATAAGCCACTTAAATATTTGAAAATTAAAAATAATTGTAAATCATATTTCATATTGTTCATCAAAATCGGCACAGCGAGAGCTGAGATTGAATGGTAACAGACAAATTAAATTAAACACATTTTAGTAAATATGATACTTCACATCGAAGTTAAAACTATTATTTTTTTAATGAACTCATAATAAATGTAGGAACAGTAAACAATTAAATAGTATAGTAGTTATCATTGTACAAATCTTTAAAATCATTTATTTTTTAAGACTCTAGTTGAGTTTTATTTTTCATTTTATTAAAATTTAATTAATTCCGTCATTAGCTGCATTTTGATTTTTTAACTTTGCTTCTTAAGTATGAAATTTTGTCATATTGGAACTGATATATTTTATTGTATTTTAAGAAAAATTATTACATTTGATTTTACCACTATAAAAAAAAATCAATTTTATATACTATATTTAAGTTTTAACTATATTGAAATTATTTACAAGTATGGATCAAAGTTAAAAAAGAACAGTAGTTTTTGTTGTCCTACTCTGACAGATAAATTGTACTTTTCATTAAAATCTTGTATTGAACTGAATTTGTAGAAATGTTAATAATAGGTGTATAGTCTTCCTTACCCAAAGAAGGAAAAATGTCAAAATTTGATAAAATTATTTTAGGATTACAAAATTCCATTAATTCTGATTAAAATGGTTTAGTATTAATTATGATCTAGTGTATGTAAAATATCATTGTGCCAGTTTTATTTAAAAGTCTTCTAGTATTTAGGCATCGAGTCTAAACAAATTTTATAGTTTATACGAAATAATTGACAAATTATTGATATTAAGACATTCATGTAGCTAAATTGCATAGCTAACACGCCGTTCCATATCACGATAATAAACAATGGTTTAAATTAAATGGGTATTAAACAGTTTATTTACAAAATTTTGAATTAACATACTTTTAAATAGTATTGATATTAATATTTAAATAAATTCAGAGTTTTATAAGTTTTTTATTTACAATTACCATTTTTGAAGTGATCTTACCAATTTAGATGATTTTTTAAATTAATTTTAATTTTCGAATTTAATCTTAATTGTTTGTTTTTAACTTAACTAATTATTAAGTAATAAGTAATACTATAGTGTATAACACTGCAGTAATACTTAAGTACATACTATAACTAATAAACATAATAATTCTCAGTGTGACAGCATTTAGATCCGTTATTGGAATGAGACACAGTTCAAAACCTGTAAATGGAGATAATGACAATAATTATGATGAGTCTGATGATGAAATTCAACTAATATTTTATATTCAATATAATATTTCAGTTTTGTTTATTTATTTAAGATAATAAAAACCTAATACTATATTATTACAATTAGTAGTATATAATTAACATTATATCACAAAAAAACTTTATAGGTAATCCAACCCAACTGTTTGATGAAATCATTAATAAAAATTTTTCTTGTACATTTATATATAGTTGGTTGAGAATTTAAGATATTAGGGTAATAAAGATTTTTAATATTTATTGGTCGATCATATTTCTAAAATACAGTCATTTTTTTAATACCCGATTTTCAATTTTATAACTTTTGTAAAAAGTTCAAAAATGGCTAAACTAAAATATTTTGTTAATTAAATTGAGTTTATTTATTTAAGATTATAAAACTTGAAAAATTTAGACTATTAACAAATGTTTCAATATTTGAGGCTGCAATTAAACTTTAAAAATAACTTGCATATATTCTATGTATAGGTAAAGAAATACTTTTAATCTCATCATTATCATATTTCTAATCTAAATTTTTCAGATTATTAAAAATTGATATAAATTCCATAACTTTATGTTCAGCCTCTAAAGTATCACTAAATTCAGCAAATTCCTTACAAAATTTGATCCATTATCAGTTTTACAAAAAATTCCTTAATTCTAAATTTTAAGTTATTGATAAATTTAAGAAAATATTTTGACGAGAACATTATGTTTTAATCATCTTTAAGGGATAGTATTTTTAAATAACTGTTATTTACTTTCCAAAGTCAACTAATTTACTTGATATTTTTTTAAATAATATTTTCGTGTTATAATTTAATAAAATATGATTATTAATAATATTATATTTACTAACAAACACAATTATATCACACTTTTATACCAACACTCAATATAACTAAATGACATAAGTTATAACTAATAATTTTTAAATCAAATTTAAAACTAAACTTAGGTTAGGTATAAAGAAATAATGTTACTTTTATTTGTTACATTCAAATTGATATTCAATTTAAAAAATATCTAGAAATATTTAATTCATTTTAAGTAGATTATCAAATAATTATTACCCATTTTAGGTTTTATATTTATAGTTACAGTAAACTTATTTAATTTTAGTTTTCAATGACTGCTTTCATTTCCACAATAGGATATTATTTTAAATTCTAATCCAATACAAAAATAAAAGTAGATCAAAATATGAATACGATACATTATTGATAAAAACTGTTTTGGATAGTATATCTTCTAACCTGAATATTACTGGATTATCTAGATTAGGACGAAAATCGGGTAAACCGCGTCCAATAAAAGTTATCTTTCGGGAACCATCTGATATATTTGTTGTACTTAAGAATAAACATAAACTGCGTACTTCTCCAGTATATTGATCTATTCGTATATCTCCGGATCGCACCTTAATGCAACGATATCATCTTCGTGATGTTTTATTTAAGCTCAAGGAACATAAAACAGCTGGGGAATCAGATTTAATATTAATGTTTGTTAAAGGTATTCCAACTATTTCAAAAAACTAGTAAGAGAGCCAGCTCAATGAAACTTAAAATTTTACTATCAAAATGTACGTGGCCTTAACACCAAATTAAATATTTTAATGCAAAATGTTTGTTTATCTGAGTACGATGTTATCGGTCTGTGTGAAACATGGTTATCTACAAACTTCAATACATCGAAATTGGGTCTCTCCAATTATACTACCTATCGCTGTGATCGTAACCAAAACACAAGTAATCATTCCAGAGGTGGTGGTGTTTTGTTATCGGTTAATAATAAGTTCCATTCTCGCGTATTACCTGTACTAGCCAGTCCAGCCGAACTCTTATTATTATAGTAACGTCATCCCCAAACAAAAAACCCATTATCTTAGTGCTATACTATAACAGTATCACAACAACAACAATAATAATACAAACGGCCGGCATTGTTGACGTTCATACGCGAACACATAGCGCGTATTCTCGCGACCGACGATATCGTATTTCCGAATAAAAAATCAAACAAGCGCTGCGTTTTATTTTTGTTCATTCTCGCGAAATACGGTAAAGGACGTTCACTATGTCAGGTAAAACTTTGTCTCAGATGAATCGTCGGGAACTATTGCGCGAGTACCCTTGTAGACAGCTAAATGGATCCACGATGAAAAGCGATATGCTAGCCGTTTTGGAGAATAGTTTACGCAGCAAAGGGCTAGACCTATCGAACGCATTACGCAGGAAATCCGGTCCCTTTCACACAATATTACAAGTCGCGATTTAAACAACGAGATCATGCTAAACCCGTTCGCCACCGCACAGATGACGCGAGGAACAGTCGACACAAATCGTACTGATTACGCACACTTGCCGGAAAAAAACCGCGTAACGTTAGAGCCGAACAGCATGATCCAGAATAACGCGGCTTTACAACAACGTTTAGCGAAGATCGAAGAACACGAGGCGCTCCATATACAACGATTAGCCGGCTAGACCACGCACGCGTCTCCATTACTACCTCGAGCGAGCACGCACGAAGCAACTGTCCATTCAAACGCGCGCCCACAACATACGAAACATTTCGGGCGAAACACATTCGTGCCACCGATACGCGATTTGTCACCGTCCTCGTCAACCCACTCATATACACATTTGGCGACTGTACCGTATAATAATCCGCCAGTTTTACGCCCTCCGTCTCCTGAGTTCACGGGAAAATATGAGGAGGACCCGAGGGAATTTCTGGAGCAGCTAGAAAACCCCTTACTCAATCCGGTATTCTTTACGATTTGTGGGTGAAAACCGGGGTACAGTTTTTAAGGGACACGGCAATTACTTGGTGAGAGTCCATTAAGTTGAACAACATGTCCTGGCGCCAATTTTCATGGGAGTTTTTCGTGGCGTTCGATAATAATAGCATCCAAGCCGAGCTAGAAAACGAACTCATGACATCACTACAGGGGCGCAATCAGCGTGTGACGGAATTTATTATACATAAACAACGTTTAGCGATGCGCGCACGCCCCAGTTGTTCCAAGCAGCAGATCGTAGATCGTGTAATTAGTCTTTTACGCGACGAATATTACGGCAACGCGAAAATGCGAAGTCCGCGTACTCTAGACGAATTGCGCGTAATTGCGAATGATATCAACAGGCCCTTACGCACGGGTAGACTAAAAGCCAACTTAAAGCCGAATGTACCACCGCCTGCGCCTCCCCAACCACCGCAAGTTTTTCGACAGCGGGCGAGCGCGCTTAACGCGGAACGCCCCCCCCCCCCCTGCCGATATTGCGGAGCAGACCACTGGCACAGCAGTTGCCCTAATAGGCCGACTGTTTCGGGAAACGGGCAACAGCCACGGAGAAATTAGTCCGCTCTTCTGGCTTAAAGACACAATTCCATACGGNCAGCCATGGAGAAATTAGACCGCTCTTCTGGCTCAAAGACACAATTCCGGTTGACCCACAAACAAACACACAACACAACGCGCAGCGCGAACAACCAGTTCGTTCGTCGCCGATAATGAAATCGAGCGCGTTCTTCTCGGCCTAAATGACGAAATTTTTAACGACCTTCCACCTCACCTCGCCCATTCACCGGGCCATCAACTACGACTACAGCCCCTCACTCAAAACGCAGAACAAGCTGTAGCCCTTTAAATACACTCACCGCATCCCCCACCCACAGTGAGGGACAAAATACAGTCCTCAAGGTTTTTAAACAAATTAATCATACGGTCGAGAAAACAAAAGCCCCTGTGTTATACGATCTTTTGAAAGTGTTCCGGAAAGTCTGACACTTTTATATATATCTTAAATTAAAGCTAATGTAATATACTTTATTATACAAAAAAAAAATTTCGGACTTTATTTTGTCTTCATTGTGAAAACAGACATCAAAGTTTATAAAAAAAAATACGATTTTTGTAAAAAAATTCTTTTTTATATTTTTAACTTTATAATGCTATAACATTTTAAAAAATGTATGGATCAATATAATTATTTTTTATAGATACATGATGTCTATACCTATCAGTTGGTATATTTTTTTTATAAATCTAACTTTTTACCTGCCTACAGGGGGGGGGGATTCAAAATGACAACTTTTTCACAAAAAATTTACTTTTTGCTACACGTGCCCGTGCTCCAGGCACCTGTAGCATCTCGGACCCTTGTCTCCAAGGATCCTCAGCCTGCAGGTGACCCATCCCACACGAATACGTGGGAGACCTGCGAGGCGGGGGGCCTGCCTTGCAGGCACCTCCACCCGAGTGTAACGCCCTTTGCCGCCGGACCACAATGGGCCCGATTTCCGGCGGCACCTTGTCCTCTAGACGGCGGAGGGCGTCCAGCAGTGCACTCTGCACGTCGCCCTGCTCCGTCTATTCCTCCACGTCCAGGAGCATGACGGGCACTGTCATCACCGTACGGTGGACGCGCACGTCATGCTCCTTAAGGGCGCTCTTCAGGCTGTCAGTCTGGGCGCCCGATCCCCGGACCTCCAGCAATACGGCTCCCGTACGGATCCGCCTGGTGCCCGCCAATTGGAACCATTTAAAAAATATTTTATGGTTTTATAAAAAAAATTGCAACAACAATGATGGTTACCAATTATTTTTATTCCAAATAAGAAACGAGTTGATTGAAAAAATTAAAGAATGTTTAGTTAACTTTGGAGCTATAAAATTCAATTTAAAATTAGAAGCCACCTACCACATACACAATCAGGATAATACAAATGAAAAACGTTCTTTTAAAACTAGTGCTGTGGAATTATTTAATGCTAGCGATATCGATGAGATAGTAGATACACAGTTTGAAAAATTATATGATGAACATGAAAATTATGCAGGCAAAGGGAGTAATTATTCGTTTAGAAATATTAATGGATTACTTCTAGGTGTTTACAAATATACTCCACTGTCTGCTAACTCATATATTGAATTATCGAGGGATATAAAAAATAAAAAAGCCGTGATAAATCCACAAAATATTGACAATTTATGTTTTAAATGGACAGTATTAGCAAAAAGCGTGAAGGGAAATAACAAAAATATTGTTGGAAATAATTATAAATTATTGAAACATGATTATGATTTTACTGAAATAAAATTCCCAACGCCTTTTCATGAAATTAAAATATTCGAAAAAAATAACAAAAGTACATCTATTAATGTCTATGGGTTGAATACCAGAAATAATAGTGTCACAATGAATATAGAACATTTAGTATATTCGTTAAAAGTGGTGAATGAAGAACAAGAGAACCATATAGAATTATTACTAATACCCAACACTGTTGGCGGTAATCCTTATGCAAACATTTCGGATTTCGGTAAATTAGTTCAGAGTCAGATGACTAAAAATACATCAAAAATGATTTTTTGTAAAAGATGTTTTTTAGGCTTCAATTTCATAGTTAAAAAATATAAATAATATGGATTTGAAGCTTTAAAAGAGCATAAAAAATCTGTAGCGAAAATAAAACATTTTTACCGGTCATACCAGAGGAGGGTTCAACATTACAATTTGAAGCGTATGAAAAAATGCAGGAGCATCCGTTTTCAATATACTCTAACTTTGAGAGTTTACTCGTAAAATCCAATAGAAAAATTGGACATAGCACAAATGTTATTCATAAACATATGCCTATGAGTTATGGATTTTTAGTGAAAGCGGCCGACAGTGTTCCAACAGAACTTCTTCAGCGTTTTAATATTCAAACTAAACCTAAAATAACCTCTATATATTTTATATATAGAGGTGATAAAAACAGTAAACCTGAGGATATTATTGCGCGTTATGTTAATGATATTAGTAACGAAGCATTAAAAATCGAAGAGCTTCTTAAAACAAATGTGCCAATTTAATGACGGCTGAAGAGATTATGAAACACACCATGAAACAAAATTTTTATTTATGTAAATTAGAATTCAGTGAGATTAATTGTAAAGTGGCGGACCATAATCACTTGAATGGTAAATTTAGATACACTCTGTGTAACAATTGTAATCTTAAACTGAAAACACCAACATTTGTTCCGTGTTATTTACATAACATGAGCAACTATGATGCTCATTTTATTGTAACACAATTAGGATTAATTAAAAATAGAATATCATTAATACCATCAAGTGAAGAAAAATATATTAGTTCTTCGAAGTATGTGTCGAATAAATTCAGTATAAGATTTATCGACACATTTAGGTTCATGGCCACTAGTTTAGCCTCACTGACTGAAAATTTACATGCTGCTGAAAAAAATCTATTTGTAGAAACAGCTAAAGTTTTTTCAGCAGACGAATTGGATTTAGTTACACGAAAAGGAGTATATCTACATTCATTTACAGATAATTTTGATAAGCTAGATATTATACAATTACCTGAAAAAAAAAACTTTTATAATGAGTTAACAGAAACTCATTGTAATGACACTGATTATGAACACACTCAAAAAGTCTGGGAACACTTCAAATTTAAAAATTTAGGTGAATACTGGTTTAAAAACTGATATAACATTATTGGCTGATATTTTTACAAATTTTAAAAGATTGTATTTTGAAAAATATAAATTTGAGGCATCTTATTATTATACCGTCCCAGGACTTTCTTTCGATGCAATGTTACTTCATACAGGAATAAAGCTCGAACTCTTGTCTGACTATGAAAAACAAATTTTTATTTCAAGAGGCATTATAGGTGGTTTAACAGCATCAGTATTGAAATATGCTAAGGCGAATAATACAAAAGCGAAGGGTTATGATGATGCTAAACCCAGGTCTGAAATTATTTATTTAGATGTAAATAATCTATACGGATATGCTATGTCGCAATTTTTGTTATACGGTGGGTTTAAATGGATCGAACAAGACCAAGAATCTGTATTGCAAAGAGTTCGCGAGTTGCCTAATGATTCACCCATAGGGCTCGCTTTAGAAGTGACTATTGCATATCCTAAAGAACTTCATGACATCCATGATGAAATTCCATTCCTTCCAGAGACCAAATGACCTCCTAACTCGAGAAATAAAAAATTACTTACGACTTTAGAAAGAAAAGAAAACTATGTTGTACATTATTTAAATTTAAAGCAAGCCATGGCAAATGGTCTTATAGTTGAAAAGGTAACATTAAAAAATTAAAATAGTATTTATATTTAAATAATAACAATGATAATAATTACAGGTGCATAAAGTGTTAGAATTCAATCAGTCCCCTTGGCTTTATAAATATATTAAAATTAATACAGTAATGAGACAGGCTGCTCAAAATGATTTTAAAAAAGGTTTTTTCAAACTCATGGTTAATTCTGTTTTTGGTGAATACGAAAATAATATTATAGCTAATTACTAAATTATATTAATATTATATATTTTTTTTATTATTAAGGCAAGTGTATAGAACGTGTGGAATTCAGAAAAAAATGGAGCTAGTAAGCGATCCAAAACATGCTGCTAAATTAATTAAAAAACATACTTTTAATCATTGCGTATCATATAACGAAAACCTATCTATATTTGTTATGGACAATAAAATTATTGAATTCACAAAACCCGTATACATAGGATTCTGTATCTTGGAAATTTCAAAAACTTTGGTGTACGACTTCTAATATAATTTCATGAAAAAACATTTCAAAGATCGAATAATGCTTATGTATGGTGATACAGGTAATAAATAATAATAATAATATTAATCATAATAATTGTCTAAAATGTGATAATTTATGATTCAGATTCTTTAGTGTATTATGTACTCACTAAAGATTTTTATGCGGAAGTCAAAGAGAACCCGGAGTTATTGAAACATTTCGATACATCGTCCCTACCGCCAAACCATTCTTGTTTTTTAAATTGTAACGTAACAAAATATGAATTTTATGATATAGATAGATTCACTGTTTTGCTTTGCTAATGGGCGCGCGTACGTTATATCCGGCCGTGTAATCAGAGAACTGTACTGTTTCTGTCAAGGTGAACGCTATACACACAATATTCTTTATCAGTTTAATAATCGTTCCCTATATGACACATACACTAGCCACCACTGTCAATACCTGTATAATTTTAATATTGTTCATATTTTTATCTGTATTATATTTTGTAAATTGTTAAGCCGATACCCTCTCCCAAACGTAATCGTCGTCATCGTTGTGTCTCGCCAGGTGTGTAAGAATTTTTTGTGCTCTCTTCCCTTTGAACCACCGTCGTGGTATATTTTGCTGTGTGCGTGCAGCCAATAATAGTTTTTTTTTTCGTGTTCGTTGTGTAAAAATCATGTATTGATTTAACCAGGCGTCGGCTATTTCCGGGCCGAGATCCCCATCTTAGGATGAGTCCCATCCAGGACTGGGTATCGTATATTGTTTTTTTATTTTTATTTAATATAATGTATTGAGCCTTTTTCTGTTGTAAATTTATTTTGTTATGAACTATATATGGACTTTATCATTGCTGTTTATAAAGTTATTGGTCAGTGATGTGTCACGTACATTTAATACATATATATAAATATTATTCCCGCAGTGCCCAAGTACGGTCCGGCCGGTCAGATTACAAAAATTATACAGGAGTACACGGACTTGTTCCGATTCGGAAGACACTTCATGTGTAATATTTAAAAGTTGTAGGTTACAATTTTTTTTTTGTCTTAATAATTGTTTTTTTTTTTCTCTTTTGTCCCTTTATTTGCAGAGTGGTTTTTGCCTTCGGGTTTTGTCCACTATTAACTTAACTAATAATTTAATAAAATCCCCTTAATTTTCTTAATCAACAAAAATCTTTTTATTGCGTGAATATCTTCAATGTTCACGTGTATCTTATTTTTTTTTCCTTTAAATAATTCTCTCTAGTCTTAAGGTAACGGTCTTCGACATACTAAAGTATGTCCACCACTGGTGACATCAAATAAACCTATTTGTTATATTTACAAGGTATCAGCGTATAATAGTCTACAATAACACATTATATTTTAGTATATGTATATATAATTTTTTTTAATCCACTTTGTTTCATCAAAGTGCATATTATTGATTTTCCTATTATTTTTTATGTTTTTTTTTTTCTTAAATCCACTTATGGTCCGGGTGTTGTTCTTTTTATGATCAAGACCCTCGCCTAAGTGGTTGGCGATCCGATTTCCTTTTGCAAGGGAACCATGAGGGTGGCGACTCCACAATCCGTTGTGTGGCCCAAGTCGTCACCTCTCAAAATTTACTTAAAAGAGTACCAGGTTTATGGTCTGATGAGTGTGATGAAAAAAGCTTGTTAGAATTCATAAGCCTTCAACCGAAAGCCTATGGTTATGATGTTGAGGGTATGGAAAAGATTAAGGCAAAAGGTATACGGGGACATGTAATTAAAAACCATTTAACCGTGGACGACTCAAAACAATGTTTGTTTGCTGATGAAGATATCGTTACATCCGAAAAAATAAATAAAGCTAAAGAAGCGGCTATTGTATGCGATGCAGAGGTTATAAAAAATATTCATAGCAACCCAACAGGTCCGGTTCCTAAGTATAGTACATATACACCATATAGAGAAAATACTTCAATCAGGTCGTTTAAACATGATGTGTTTACTATAAAAACAATGAAAATGACTCTGAATCGTATGGATGACAAACGTGTTATTTTACCAAACCGAATAAACACGCATGCTTACGGTTATTATCGGCTTAAGTACGTATTTTAATCATTATGAATACTATATATTTATTAATATAAACGTATGTTGATATATTTTAGCGACCTTTACTATAGTGAAATAATGAAAAATGAAAATGGAAAATAAAAATGAAAAATAATGAATACAAATTTTATTATCCATTACTAAAGTACACATAATTTTTATAATTTCATAATATAATGTATTAAATGTACATATTTTATGTGATAAGTATTTTTATAAATACCTATAAGTTTTTATAAAATGCGATTTCCCTAACTTGTTTAGTTTAAAATAAAATAATTATTGTATTAAATTATACTATTATTTAAAATAAATAAGAAATAATAAGAAAAAAAAGTTGATTAGTTTTTATGACCTTCGAACATCACCGCTAAATGGATTGTATTGTAATATACGATCATGAATTATCAAACAGTAAGCTGTAGTGGACGGTGGAAATTTGACGGATGATTCAAAATCAATTCTTAAGTCTGTGGTTGAGGCTTTCACGTCATCTTTTTGACGTGTACAATCAATGCAAAAAAGAGGGCCATATTTTAAAAATTCTTCTTTATTGAATAAAGGTTTAGATTTTTTTCTCTCATAATAATTTTGTTGGAAATTGATATAGTTTTGATAGATCAAAGTTATTAATTTTTTATCGAAATTTTCATTAAAGTTCTCATAGGGGTACTCGAATGAATTTAAATGCACCTTTAGATTAACTAGAGAGCATGAATCGAATTTTTGTGTGCGATCTCCCGATTCACTAGATTTAGCCGTATGAAAAGCTATTATTGTATAACGCGGTCTGTCTATGTTCCAAGTTGATTTAACCATCCAACTAGTTATCTCTGTAGGTAACTCTGGATAGACACATAGATTCCAATTTCTAAACGCACAATAAATATCTTTACGGTTTTCAACAATTTTCAACAGTTTTAATTTTTCACGGTCATTAACCCACACGACTGGTAATTTCCATATAACTTTTGTTAAAGTAACATTAGATTTTAAAAGTTTTTTGCCTCATCGTTAGCCCATGTAATACCATTATTAATTGTTGCTCTCAACACTGCTTTGTCATTTAAAGTTCTATTCATTATAAGCTAATGATTAGTTTGAATTAATCTTTTCCTATAGTCTTCGGCAAATCCGAATAAGTGTGTCAATGGAATACATCCCGAAAATTTAAAGTCCGTACTAGAATAATCGTTGAACGTTGAGTTTGGATCCCAAAAAGCGTTCTGAAGACTATTTATATAATTCAATGAATAAGAGCAATAATCTTTCATTAAACTCGTTGTTCCTGGATCTTTAACTTTTTGAACTTCTACTCCATTTATTTCGTAAGATATTGTATCAAATAAAAAAGCTAATCCATTGTTCGCAATACCTATTTTACCCACAGTCTCTGATTTAACTTTTACTTCACCTTCAATGTATATAAAGCTTTCACAAAATAGAGTGTATGCATCGGTATTTTGTACGGCTATTCGTATTTGATCACCGTTTGATAGTACTGTAGTTGAAAACGGTAAATAAGAACGATAATGTAAATCCTCTATAGGCGATTCATCCGTATATTTTTCTAATATATTCAGATAAAATCTATCCATTTTTTATTTTTATAAAACACCTAATGATTTTAGAAATGATAAATTGTTTTTGGTTAACTTATCCTCTATAAAGCAAGAGGATGATTTATTATTAAAATTAAATCGATATATAGGAAAAAATAAAAAACAATAGATTAATTCAGAGCAATTAGATAAATTGTATGGACCAAAACTAGGGGATAAAGGAGAAATAATATCGTACGGAAAATCAAGAGATGTAATTTTTGATTGGGAAAATGGTTTGCTCTTTATAGACAACAATCCTTATCCACTAACACGAGGCTTAATTCAACTTATATTTAATAAACATCCGGAAGATTATAAAAATGAGGACTTAGAGGTTTATAAACTAATTCTTATAACAACATCAGCTCACTTGAAAGCCGATAAAAATCATATAAATAAAGGCGGTAAAAAATATAGTAATATTATAGGTAATTGTTTACTACTGGAGGTGGGCTTTCTAAAACACTTTTACAAAACTTGTGACGTAAAAAATTGACCTATCATTAATAGTACTATTTAACACATGAGTTAATTAAATTAGTTATTGTGAACATCATATAATTAAGTGTAACTGCTCGGCAATTGGTAATGCGGTGTTATTGTCTAGAGAGTATTAATTTCGTGGTGAATAAAAACTAATTTTGAACATTATAATTCAGTAATAACATAATTAAATTTTCCTAAATAATGCAGTCGCACATTCCCTTTTTCTATTTTATCTGTTGTACAATCGTTCATAACAAAATATCATTGTGATAACAAAACGCCCAGCTGACCACTACAGTACTGTCAATTATTCAACCGGTCCCGGATGTCTGTCAACGAGGCATACACTGATGTCGGCGTTTGTTTTCCCTTCCGGTCCATGTGTGTCGTCGCCGTCAAGTGGTCTGGCCGATTTGTTAAAATGTGTTTTGGCCGGTCGTTTTGATTCTATCTCCAGCCTTCTACTTAATTTTATTTTTGCGTATATTGAACATCTCATGGCTGCCTAACTGTTATTTTTGGTCCTGGCGATCGAGCCATGGGTGAAGATTCATTTGTTGGCTACGGCCTGGACGTCATGACAATATAATTTGGTAACTTTGTACCGCATTCCCGTTTTTCTTTATTTTTGTCCATTTCATTGTTTCCTCTATTCGTGCATTGTCACGAGGTTTCTATAAAAATGACATTAATATAATGTAAATATTTTAATATGATTATTTTATCTGATCTCTTGGCATATTTGCTCATTGACTATTGGTAAATTATTGTAAAATATCATTTTCGNTAAAAACAAACATATCAATATAATTTTTTTTTATATAGACGCATGATGTCTTTACTTATTATTTGGTATATTTTTTTTATAAATTTGACTTTTTACCTGTCCACAGGGGAGGATTTAAAATGACAACTTTTTCACAAAAAATTAATTTTTTCAACTTAACTTTTGAAAGTGTTCCGGAAGGTCTGACACTTTTATATATATCTTAAATTAAAGCTAATAAAATATACTTTATAATGGTAAAAAAAAATTTCGGACTTTATTTTATCTTCAGGGTGAAAATGGCTACCGAATGCTATTTTTGTGTGAAAATTTTCGATTTTGTATTTTACATTTTTAACTTTATAATGCTATAACTTATTGAAAAGTGTATTGATCAATATAATTTTTTTATGGGAAATACTATTTTTTAATAATCCCTTTTTCATTCGACATACGAGGGTGAATCAAATATTAACGGGACTTGATTTTTAGAAATTTTGTAAGTACAGTAACAAAAATTATGAACATACTTTATTTTTCTATATAATCTCCTTTTCTATTTACACATTTTTCCCATCGAATTGGAAGCTTTTTGATTCCGTCATCAAAGAATGAAACTGGTCGCGTCTGTAACCAATTGCGCACGAACGTTTCTACACCTTCGTCGTCGTCAAAGCGGTGACCTCCCAGTTCTTCTTTAAGTGGTCCAAACATGTGGTAGTCACACGGAGACAGATCAGGACTGTAAGGCGGATGTTCCAATGTTGCCCAATGAATTTCTTCTAATTTTTCTCGGGTTAATGCAGCTGTGTGGGGCCCGAGCGTTGTCATGGAGTAAAATTGCACTTCGTATAGGCATGTCTCGCCTTTTTTGTCGATAGGCTAGTTTCACTTTATCGAGAAATTGGCAGTAGTACGCAGCATTAATTGTACGCCGTTCATGGAGAAAATCGATGAGCAGTATGCCTCTGCAATCCCAAAAAATCGTCGCAAGAACTTTACCGGCAGAAAGACGAGTCTTGGCTTTCCGTGGTGCTGCTTCTCCAGGTTTTCNGCGTGGTGCTGCTTCTCCAGGATTTCGCCACTCCATGCTTGCCTGCTTAGACTCTGGGGTATAATGGTGCACCCACGTCTCATCACAGGTGACAATGTGTCTCAAAAAATCATCCCCCTCAGTTCGATATCGTGCCAGAAGTCTCTCACACACTGCAAAACGGTTTGCTTTTTGATCTTCCGTCAAGAGGCGAGGAACCCACCTTGCCGACACTTTCCGATACTCCAAATCATCTGAAATGATGGATTGGGCACTCCCAAACGATATTCCGACATGTGCAGCAATTTCCGATATTGTAAGGCGGCGGTCTTCTTCAATCAACTCACGGATCGCATCAATGTTCTTCTCAGTGATGCTTGTTCGTGGTCGGCGTGCATGGGTCTCATTTTGCACTGACTTTCGGCCACCGGAAAATTGTTTGTGCCAGTCGTAAACTCGGGTCCTTGAAAGTGTTTTTTCAGCGAACTGTTTGGTCAATCTTCGCAAAATTTCAGCAGGTTTTACGCCCTCCCGCGACAAGAACTTAATAATGATACGTTGCTCAACAGACGTGTGAACTTCTTGCTCAGACATGATGCTACTGACGGCCGATCTGTTCGGACGAGTCAAACCAACTTACTCCCCTCCACTTCACATTCCCACTCAACATATATCACGATGTCACGTTGCTCACTTCACCTCAGAAGCGTTAAAAAGAAAAGTCCCGTTAATATTTGATTCACCCTCGTACTTTATCTTAATCAGGATATTAATAAGGAACTAGCAGTTTATGAAGCTTTTGGAATAATCCACAAATTTTTTTAAATTAATCACTATCTAAAGATTTGCATCGAAGCGTTTTTTTTTGATAGTGATTTTATTCACTGTCAGATATCATTATACTTGATCCAACTATGCCACGTCACCACCACTATGCCGCGACGTCCCTGTGCTGGGTTTTTGTTATGTTGAATGTAATAAAACCTCACATGTGTTGGACCAATCTAGACGTGCTTAGCAGTCTCAAGGCTCGATATAAAAGGCCTAGATCCATATTGACCGATGTCAAGTTCTTAGTTTGAGCATTATTGCAATGATAACCATTTTATTTTATTCAATATTGGAAAGTACGATCCTGTCCCTTGGTCAAATCGAACATAGTCAATACAGCAGTGTCAGAGATTATTTTCTCTCTCATGTCCCTTTTATTGTATTTGTCCTTTAGCTCATTTAATAATTTGTAATAATTTTAACTGTGACTTGAAATATGTTATATAAAAGAATTTGTAATTTTATTTTATTTTGAACATTTGTAACTGACATTTATTTTATTGTACTTTGGGCATCATTATTTTATTTAAACTCATTATATAAAATAGAACATCATCGCCTATACTACTTGTCTACTAGTTTTTAATTCCTTTTCCCCTAGAGTTAAGGTCAAAACTTAGTAAATTAAAACAACAAATGTGTCAGTTATATTTAAAATTTCACTATGCACCGGTCTGGTAGAGCCTCGGCTAGTAGTGAATCCAACTTCGTTTGGGTTTATGTGCTTCATCGGTGATAACCTCACGGTTAGTTATCGGTGAACGTTACAAACTATAAAGAAACGTATACTTTTTGGGATGATCCAAACCAACTAGTGTCAAGGTTGAAGTTACTTCTGTCTTCAAAAAACTCTGGTAACCCGGCTTAGACAATGAAATAATATCGATTTTCGAAGAACTTTTAGAAGCCGGATAAATTAAACAATTGCCTAAACATGTCTAAATCAGATATAGCGTTTGAATTACACAAACCGGGTAGAAAAAATTTCCCTAGGAGAAGGGTTAACGTTCAAGGTGAAAACGATCTTTGGGAAGCTGATTTAATAGAAGTTATTCCTCTCGCAAAATTAAATAGGGGTTATAAGTATATACTTTGCGTGATCGATTGTTTCACAAAATATGCTTGGGCGGTTCCGCTTAATAATAAATCTGGAAAAACTGTTACCAAAGCAATGACTAAAATTTTAAAATTTATAAACCACGGCTTTTGCACACTGATGGAGGAAACGAATTTTTTAATTCACATTTTAATGAGCTTGTAAAAAAATATAAAATCAATCATTACTTGACCTATAGTACAATTAAAGCATCTATTGTAGAACGTTTTAATAGAACATTAAAAACAAATATGTATCGTGAATTTACTGCTATAACTTTTCGAAAAATGTATGTATCAGTACAAATTTTTTTGTTCTAAATATATTATAAGTACATCTTTCATTTGACATACTTTTTATTAAAATTAGACAATTTCCCCTTATATAGGGGGTGTTCAAAACTTCATAAATTGTATAAAAAATAGATTTTTTTCAACTTAACTTTTGAAAGTGTTCTGGAATAACTGCGTCTTTAAAACATATATCAAATCAAAGCTTATTTTATGTACCATAAAATGAAAAAAAAAATTTGTTCCGACACTTTATCTTCTATGTGCAAATGGCTGTCAAAAACTAAAAAAAAAGTAATGTTTGCGATAAAAATCACCTTCTATCGGAATGTTTTTTCTACTTAAAACTCCCATAACTTTTTCAAATATTAACAAATCAAAATAATATATTTTTGTATTGAAACCTTAGATATTTCCCTTTCATTTGATATCATTTTTTTTGAAAATCTAACACTTATTCTGCTCACAGGGGAGATTTAAAATAGCAACTTTTTTACAAAAATTAACTTTTTTAACTTGACTTTTGAAAATGTTACGGAAA
The DNA here is from genome assembly GCF_025091365.1 of Daktulosphaira vitifoliae. Taxonomy (NCBI): domain Eukaryota; kingdom Metazoa; phylum Arthropoda; class Insecta; order Hemiptera; family Phylloxeridae; genus Daktulosphaira; species Daktulosphaira vitifoliae. The sequence goes on from NW_026099575.1 coordinate 7,453,487, forward strand.
TACTGCGTCCTTTAAACATATGTCAAATTAAAGCTTATGTCATGTACTATAAAATTTTAAAAAAAATTTGTCCCGACGACCTATCTTCTATGCACAAATGGCTACAGTATTCAAAAATATGCTATTTTTGTGTTAAAATCCTGGGTTTTGTATTTTATTTTATTTTAAAATATCTTATAAGAGCAATACACTGACTTTCATGAATATTTTATAATTTAATTGACAAAAAATAAAGTTCATAAGACATAAGAAATTAAGCTTTTATTTATTTTTTTAAAGTCAAAAAAGTAATTTTTAAATTTCAGTTAGCTTAAATAGCCAATTTTATCATGTCACGAAAGCAACGAACAGTTGCCGAGTCGGGAACACTTGTGTCTAATACGCTTACGGTACAAAATTCAAATCCGTATGCAGCAAGTAATATTTTGCATTTTTTTTTGAGTTAGAATAAAATTTTCAAATCATTTGATATTTATCTCATTTATATTCAATAACTTCAATGAATATAAAGGATCCTATCACTATAGTTTTCCCTCGTGAGAAGAAATTTATATTCATGTTAATATTTATTTACTATGTGGTTCTTTTTGTGGCTACGATTTATTTTGCCAACCTTCACTAGACCTACTATTTCAACGATACGTCAAATGATTACAATTCGTATTTAATTTAAGTTATTACTCTTAAAAATCGAAAAAATATTCCTTATTCAAATAAAAAGTAGCTTAACCAGATTTTTCCATACAAACAATTAAAATTATTAATTTCTAAAATTCTTAAAGTATTCATTGTCGAATTAGATTTGATATGATAACAGTATTCAACTTCAAAAATAAATAATTTTACATTGTAATTTATTAATTTTTTAACTTTATTTGTGTGTGCTACTACCAGTCTATAATTTTTTTGTAACATGTTGCTATATAAATCATTAATTAAAAAAAAAATGATTTTTAGTTTCACTTGAATTTAATGATGGATTTTAACAATTATAATCAAATTTTATAGTAAGCTCAATTGAGTAAATCTTTTTAGCAACTTTTTTTTTATTGGTTTTTTTAGATATATAATCATTAAAATGAATTAAATTCTGAATATTTCCATTGTAGAATCTTTTTAAACGCCAAAAGTTAATTAGAAGTGATTACTATGATTTTTATTTAAGTGATCTATTACGATAAAAATATAAAAAAATCTAACTTTTCTTATAAATGTACTGTAAATAGTAATTATAAAATTCCCTGATTGCATATTAATCTTAACACTTTCTCTTTTTTCTATTTAATAATGTCAATTTCAAACTTGCAAGTTGAGCTAAATGTTATGGTAATAAATTCATTTTTTTTTTTTTTATTAAAACTTTCACTTTAAAGGACAATAAAAAGTAGGTTTAAAATGATTACTTTTAACATATTAAAAATCAAAATCAATAATAATTTGAAAACAATTAATTTTAAAAATTATACAATATATAATTAAAATAATTACTAATCTGGGTATAATTAAGGAAATAGAAGTTGATGTTGCTTTTGTAATTATCTATCAATTTAGAATTAAACACTATCTACAGATTTGCATCGAAGCGTTTCTTATTAGATTAAATCTATACTGGACCCAACTATGCAATGTCTCCACTATGCCTCGACCCCACTGTGCTGGGATTTTTTTTTTTTAAATAATAGCTTCTGATTTTATAAAGATATTTGTCTACAATAAAAATGAAATATATAAATATAAAGACAGCTGGATGATGGTAACTGGCTTTAGCTTTTATAATTAAGGTAAATAAGGAATATTGAAAAAATGTAATTTGCTTTTAAAAAAGAGATTTATTTAAATCAATAATTATTAATTTTTTGACAATATCCTTAATTATTAAGGATATTACTTAAGGTGTTAATTTATTAAAATTTTCGTAAAAATAATAACTCTTTATTTACTAGGGTGATTGTATTTATATATAGTAAACATTCATTACAGTTAATTTTTGGTTACAAATTTTTTTTATTATTATAACAAAAACAGGGTTTTCTACTTTATAAACATATTGTTATTGTTATTTATTGTTGTTGTTATTTATTGCTCTTGTTAAATATGAAATCCAAAGGGAAAAAGTGCGGATGTTTTCTCGCAATATGGCATTTTTTAAAAGGAAAAAAAAATAAAAAAGATAAGATAAGTATACCGAACTTAGAAGAAACACAAAAATCAGAACAATTTTCGGAGCTTAAGTACCACGAAGGAAAAAAATTAGATATTGTCTCTACGGTATAATAATAAAATAAAAGTAAAATGTGAATTACACCTAGCAAATTTTCTAGGATGGAATATTCGATAAACAATTAATTAACCCATCTCAACCTATACAAATATTCCGCCCAGCAGAGGAAGATGTAATTAAAAATACTAAGGAAAATGGTTTGTATTTTTTTTTAACTGAGTTTGATAGTCCTGACATTTATATATTATAAAACAATATGTATTATACCGTAAATAAAAGGACTACTTACTTTTGAAAATAGATAAAAATGTACCTATTTAGATACAAGTGCTTCCAATATTACAAGTACAAAATATATAAATGTATGAGCTACGAGTTTTGCTTTAATGTTTATGTATTGAAAACAAAATACAGTTGATTTTCGACTATTTTTTGAATTAGGAAAGACTTTAAATTTTAATTACAAGTATTTCAAAGTTCTCAATTCTCCAGCTTAACAATAGTAAATATTGCAGCCAATGTAGAATATTTACAAAATTATCTTATATTTTTTAGTATTTAAATAATTGTCGTCTTTTGTAAAAACATATGTCAGGCATTTTAAAACACAAACGAGTATATCTTATTTCATTATGATTTTATGAGTCTGCTAATTTTTTACCAATATAAAAAATATGTTTTTAAGAATTATTTATTTACTTGATACTCTTCGCACTTATTATATTACCTTTAAAGAGCGCGAAGAATCGAGTGACGGTTATGCATGTTAAAATTTATTAATGTCACACAATTAATTTATTTTAACCAACAGTATTAACATATCAATCCTTGGTAAGTAGTATAATATTTAATTTAAACTTTTTTATTTTTAACCATTAATCTTATGTTTTTAAAAGGCGATGCAACATCGGACCGATTGACAAAACTCGAAGGTAAAACATTTTTTGACGTTTTTCTTAGTTGGGCAATGTGTAATAAATTTATATCAATATTTAATTTTATGTTTAGAAATAGTTCGTAGTTTAACATTAGAAGTGGATCAATTAAATAGAGTTTCTTGTTATCCTGGAAAAAAAGACATAAAAAAATCTAAAGGAAAAAGTAATTCCTTAAAAGTATTTTAGTATTGATAATATTTAAATAAAATTTTTTAATAAACATACAATATTTGTACATATAATAATTTGTCTGTGTTTAGAAGGTCATAAAATATTTGATTTAAATACGCAAAGAGTGATGATACTTGAAGGTAAAACATTGTTCTATGTGATCATTAGTTATGTTGATATTACCTTAATTTATATTAAAATGTCACTTTATAGATGATTTTCAGTTTTTAAAATCGGAATTAATCGAGCTGAAGAAATCTTTTAATAATTTTATACAAAAGAATGAAACAAAAGGTAAATAGTAACTACAATTGTAAAAATAACTTTATTTGTATTGTTTTAGCTTTAAAAACATTGATAAAAAACTGAAGGTGCTTTTTATTTACATTTTAAAATGTATTCATAATTGATTTTTTTTATAACTAGAATAAAATATTAAAAAGGGAAAATTTTTATGTGCCTGATTATTTACATTTTTGTCTTTTATGACTATATATTAACACATATGTAAAAATATATATATATTTTATAATTACTTTTCATTCTTCTTCTTCAATATTAACGGGCACGAGGACCATTCTGTCAAACAATCAATCCTCCAAGTCTCTCTATCAGCTGCTTTTGTTTTCCAATTCGAGCCTCTATTTAACGATTCTACGTCTCTCTTAACCACGTCTTCCCATCTTAAACGGGGTTATCCAAGAGGCCATTTTGCTTCTGGGTTCTCTGTCAATACCATGTGCAGTAGTGGATTTTGACTACGCCAGGCGTGACCAGCTCACTGTAACCTTCTACTCTGAATTATATATAATATGTTTGGATGATGAAAGAGTTCCTCTAATTCTTTGTCTTTTCTTATTCATCCGTCAGTTACCTCGTTTTTTACTCAACTAAAGATCTTTCTTAGAATTTTCCTCTCCAGAATAATCAATTTATTGTTTTCCGTTTTTCTTAATCTCCATGTTTCTGCCCCGTATATAATTATTAGGTGTAATAGTGTAATCTACAATTTTATCTTTATTTCTTTCGACAGGGACCGTGACCCTAGTATCTTTGTGAGTTCTTAAAGACATTTGTTTCTCGACAGGATTCTTGTTGCTACTTCTTTTTCAGTTTCATTTTTTTCGGTCAATATTAGTAATTGTTTGACTCGATTGAATTCATGGTTAACCACTCTTAAGGAAGGATATATTCTCGTACTATCTCTTCTCCCCATCAGTATGTATCCAGTTCGTTTATTTCCTTCGTTTATTTGTAAGTCAACCTTTTTCGTTGCCTCCTCCAAACAGCCGAATAGTGTTCTCATGCTATCGTGTTATTTATCCACGAGGACCAAATCGTCTACATCCTTCCTATAACACATACAACGGACATCCCTTCCTGGGGTCCGATATTAGTTTCCCTTGTAACTTTTTCTGATACTAGATTAAACAGAACAGGTGACATAGAGTCCCCTTGTCTTAGATCTGATTTCACTTTTATTGGGTCGGTTTTAGCTTCTCCTACTATTATTTTAATGAATGTTTCCACAATGTCTGTTTCGACTAGCTTTACTAATTTTTGTGGGAAGTTATTTATTAAATAACTTTAAATATAATGAATATTTATTAAACTTTTGCTTTGGATATTGTCGTATGCCTTCTTGGAGACGATAAAGAGTATATGCATTTCTTTGTCGGAGAATAAATATTTGGTGCACCGTAATCTTCTTGGTCTAAAGCCTAATTACATTTCATTGCATATTGAAAGTTTATTACACAAAAAAATTAAGAATTAGAAAAAAAATACTAATAATTAAGAAGATAATAATTAGCATAATTTTAATTATTAAAACTATGACATTTTTTTTAAACTAATTAATATAGTTGACTATATAATTTAAGTCAGCAAAAATTTGAAAGTTTCTTATATAAAATTATTTTTAGATAAAATTTTTGTGACTAACTTTGTGAATAAATTGTAACTAAATTAAAGATAAAATTTTAATTGATTCATAACAATTACTGATAATTTTTTTAATTAAAACATCAAGCTTATTTATCAATTATGATGTCTGATTTATACATAATCAATTTGTATTAGTCCATACTATATATTATATGTAATCTATTTAGTTTAATATAATCTAGATATTATTTAAGAAAAAAATTGTTACAGTAGTTATTCCACCACCGCCGCCGCCGCCACCACCACCTTTTTCATTCATACCTCGGCCACCACCAATGCCTTCTTCATTAAATTTTATGCATAAAGGGGATGGTGATGATGTAAGGTTACAAAAAGATGCTCAAATAAAAAGTAAAAAAATATTAAAGGTAAATGCTTTATCTACTAATTATTGAGTACTCTAAACAAATCACTGCTAAAGTTTTTAATTCAATACGAAACATAAATTTTTAAAATACACTCTTTGTCTTAGTTTTAATACATGAAAAAGGTTTGTAAATAATTATCTGATTAATGACTGATTTTGAAGAAATGAACTTGTTAATTTCAATGATATCCTAATATAACTTGTATCACATTTCCCAATAAATTAGCTCATTTTTTTATTTCATGTAGCCAGGAAATAAACAGAATGACAATTTAATAAAAGAATTAAAAAAAGGTGTAGTATTAAAAAAGGTATTTATTTTCATAAATATTTAGTTACCCTATAAATTTCTTATTTTATATTTTTTTATTTGAAGGTTAAACGTATAGAAATAACTAAGCCTCCAGAGGATGAGAGTGAACTATCTAAAATATTTTCTTTAAGACGGATTAAGGATACCGGCCAGTTATAATTAATCCCTCGCTTTGCGCAAAGAACTTCACAGTAACAGATCGGGCCAAGAATATCGGACATAGATGGCCCGGCCCCTGTTTCTTGTGTATTACATTAATTAGCTATAACTATATTTTGAGATGTTTTAGTATTTAAGATACAGATAATTAAAAAATAACAATTGTACTTATAATTCACTTGTGTAATTTCTATATATGTATAACTAGGCTCCGCCTCAGACCCGGAGCCCTACGAGCCTTACGCGCCTTCGCGTAAGACTCTTTGGGCCGTCATCATGAGTAGGCCACTGATTCCGGTAGGGGTACCCGGCTACGCCGGGCACAATAAGTGTTTTGCAGAAAAAATATTACATCAGAATCAGTGTAACAAAAATATATTAAAACTGTTATTATTAAAATCAGAAAAATTCAAAAAGAGAATATAGTAAATTGTATTGGGTATAAGGTTGACGTTTGTAAATGAGGTATTCCCTTTAGGCCTATTCAAAAATTATTTTAGTAGGTTATTTAATATTTTTTACTTTGTTAAACATGTTAAGAATTTTTTTCGCTAAAAATTAAAGTAATGATGAAAAAAAGTACATTAGGTCCTTATTTATTAGAAGCTGACTAAAAAAATATTGATAGCACTGGTTCAAGAGGGGCCAATATCTCCCTTAAATACACCCCTGGTATACACAAAAATTATTAATATTCTAATTATAATAATTAAAAAAAAATTTAGCAGGTTATTATACGTGAGACTATGTAAAAAACCCAGCACAGGGAGGCCGCGGCACAGTGGCGACGTGGCATAGCTTTATCAAGTGTAATGATATCTGACAGTGATTAAAATCACTACCTTAAAAAACACTTCGATGTAAATCTTTAGATAGTGTTTAATTTAAAAAAATTTGTGGATTATTCCAAAAGCTTCATAAACTGCTAGTTCCTTATTAATATCCTGATTCAGATAAAGTATGTCGAATGAAAAAGGGATTATTAAAAAATAGTATTTCCCATAAAAAAATTATATTGATCAATACACTTTTCAATAAGTTATAGCATTATAAAGTTAAAAATGTAAAATACAAAATCGAAAATTTTCACACAAAAATAGCATTCGGTAGCCATTTTCACCCTGAAGATAAAATTAAGTCCGAAATTTTTTTTTCACGATAAAGTATATTACATTAGCTTTAATTTAAGGTATATAAAAAAGTGTCAGACCTTCCGGAACATTTTCAAAATTTAAGGTGAAAAAGTAAATTTTTTGTGTAAAAGTTGTAATTTTGAATCCCCTTTTGTGGGCAGGTAAAGGGTCAGATTTATAAAAAAAATATACCAAATCATAAGTAAAGACATCATTCGTCTATATAAAAAAAAAAACCCAGCACAGTGGGGTCGCGGCATAGTGGGGATGTTGCATAGTTGGGTCCAGTATAGATTTAATCTGACAGTGATTAAAATCACTATCATAAGAAACGCTTCGATGCAAATCAGTAGATAGTGTTTAATTCTAAGAAATTGGTGGATAATTACAAAAGCTACATTATCTGCTAGTTTCTTATTAATACCCTGATTAAGATAAAGTATGTCGAATGAAAAAGGGATTATTAAAAAATATTATTTCTCATAAAAAAATTGTGTTGATTCGTACACTTTTCAATGAGTTATAGCATTATAAAGTTAAAAATGTAACCAACCCAACCCAACATCAACTCCTATTTCCTTAATTATATCCAGATTAGTAATTATTTTAATTATATATTATATAATTTTTATAATTAATTATTTTCAAATTATTATTGATTTTTAATATGTTAAAAGTAATCATTTTGAACCTACTTCTTTTTGTTCTTTAAAGTGAAAGTTTTAATAAAAAAAAAATGAATTTATTACCATAACTTTTAACTCAACTTGCAAGTTTGAAATAAATATTATTAAATAGAAAAAAAT
>NW_026099575.1:7464362-7465232 GCF_025091365.1 Daktulosphaira vitifoliae
AAAAAAAAAAAATAAAAAAAAAAATAAAAAAAAAAATAAACACATCATGATAAAATTAATACCTTCTCAGCTTCGCATCGAAGCTAAAAAATTAATAAAGCTATGTTAAAAAGTTAAATGACATTTGCTATTAAAGTTAAATTTTGAACATTTCTTTTAATTCAAAATATGTATTTGAAAAAACAAGGTTGACATCCATACAAATTGTATGCATTTACATTAAATACTAATATGTGAAATACAAGTTAAAATGATTATAGTGCTATCATTTTAGCCTAATTTATATAATTGAATTTCAAATTTTAATGCTGTTCGTTTGTAATTCCATAGATAATCTACAATATTTTAAATAATGATTAATGTAATATGCTCAATTTTTTACATTACTCATCTTACTTTTATCAATGAAATATTTATAATCTGTATTTCATATTACTTGTAAATAAACAAATAACTTATCTGTCATAACATGTACACTTTTTAACACAATTTCTTATTATTTATATATATATGTCAATTTATCAATTATTAAATATGCTATCTCAATATAATAATCATGTAATGTATAATTAAATACAATAAACTAAAAATATCACTAAAAGCGCTGACAACATTATCCCTGGATTGGGGGTACAATCATTTTACTATAAATAGCACTGAAATCCTTTCAGATTTCAGTGATAGAGAGAGAGGGAGAGAGTGATGAGAGTTCGCTTTCTCCTAATTCAAATAAGAATAAAAAAGAAACAATTATCAGTCACAGCCCTGTGTTGTTGTCGGCTGACTTTTCGCGTGGTCCAGTGAGAGCTGAGAAAAAGTAGTGACAGACACAAAAAAAAAAAAAAAAAAAAAAAAAAAAAAAAAAAAAAA
>NW_026099575.1:7465248-7485707 GCF_025091365.1 Daktulosphaira vitifoliae
AAAAAAAAAAAAAAAAAAATAAAAAAAAAAATAAACACATCATGATAAAATTAATACCTTCTCAGCTTCGCATCGAAGCTAAAATTATATTGATTTGGTTATTTTTAAAAAAGTTATGGCAATTTTAAATAAAAAAAAATTTAAAAAATTTCGAAAATTAGCGATTTTTAAATTTGTAATTTTTTTGGAGGTTTCCCCCATTTATGGGGAACGAGGAATTTTTTTTCAATTTTTGAGGGTAATGTCTTCGACTAGATACGATTTGTGATCTTTTGACGTATCATTGAAAGAAATCGGTTCGGTGAGAGCTGAGAAAAAGTGGTAACAGACAAAAAATAAAAATAAAAAATAAACACATCTTAGTAAAACCATTACCTTCTCAGCTTCACATCAAAGCTAAAATTTAATTTTGATAAAAATATTGGTAACTGGGATTTAACGTTGGACAGCATAGTTGTAATAGATGAATCTCAATTTAAACAATAAAGTCATAGACTCATACATCATATATGAGAAAAAAAAGATTATTAATAATGTACTGTGTCTGATAATAAAAGTGCAAACTTATATAATTATAATCGTCTTGAAATTTATTTATAACATAAAATATTCCTCGATAAAATGTAATGCTATTGTAATAAACAAAAAAAAAGATAAAAAGGTAAAAATGAAGTGGTATCTCGGGGTCGAACTATATTTTTTTATCAAATAATAAAATATCCCTAATATAACTAATAACTAATAACTAATAACTCACTTATTCTTATTCTTGTTTATTACGGGAATTTTTTTTAGAAGTAACTCGCACTTACCTTTATTTCCTTTTGTGGTTGACTGAGTTGATCTTATGGTGATTTCTTCCTTCAGTGTCAACAATCGTTTATAGTGTCATGCGTTTACTTCGATTAATTGTCTCTCTATGCATATTAGATTTAGAAAAACAGTTCTCTATAATGGGACCTGCGTCTATTATAATTTGTTACCCTTTTTTTTGTATCTTTAAATTCCTTTTATATTACACTATATTTCTACTAATAATATTTTCGATGAATTCCTTATAGTCGATATCGATATTCTTAAAATTTACTCTGAACTTGTCAAAATATAATTATAAGAATATGTCTATTTATATTCAAAATATAATCAACAAGACTGTGGTGGCCAACCGTTTCTCAGCATAAATCCTTGGCTGGCGCGGACACAGTTAACCTTGTTAATATATTTTAAATATTATTTCAATACACCTTTTACTATCCTTTACGTCAACTGCCTACACTTTACCGAGAGGTAATTTGGCATAGTCCCTCAGGTCTGGCGGGTACACAGGCATAAAGTACTACTACTAAAACTAATTAATTCTAATCACAAATTATGCTTCTTCATTTAGTTTGGCACATTTAAGGCTGTTCATAAATGTAGGGCACATTAATATTTAAAACTTTTATATATTACAAACTATGTTTAAATAAATAAAATTACGCTTCTTCACTCTTTTAATAGAAAATATTTAGTCTTATAATTACATTAAAATATATAGTTAATATCTATATAAATATATACAGGGTGGCCCACCACTCACTGACAACTTAAATAACTTTTGATCCAGTTAATATTTTTAGTTGATTTTTTTTTTTAATAATAATTATACGTTAGGTCTATAGCTATATCTCAATAATTAATTTTTTTACATTTTATTAAAAATATTAATTATTTTTAAATTTTAAATAAAATGTAAAAAAAAAATCTAAGATAGCTATTTTGTAGAGTAGAATTTAAGAAAAATTTTAGTAAAAAAATATCTTATTAATATTCAGTAGTAAATATTCTGTAGCGTTTTGAAGTTTGTAAAAATTTGAATTTTCATGTACTATTTTACGGTTATAAACATTGAAATACGTATTGAGAAAAGGACAGAAGAAAACGCTATCTTTTCAATATACTTTTGAATGAGAGTGATAAGTAATAATTGCCTTATCTAATTTCTTATCATGGTATTAATGCCATGTTTGTAATGTATACACACTATCATCATATGTAAACACAGTAATCATGAAAAGATAGCGTTTTCTTCTGTCCTTTTCTCAATACGTACTTCAATGTTTACAACCGTAAAATAGTACATGAAAATTCAAATTTTTACAAACTTCAAAACGCTACAGAATATTTACTACTGAATATTAATAAGATATTTTTTTACTAAAATTTTTCTTAAATTCTACTCTACAAAATAGCTATCTTAGATTTTTTTTTTACATTTTATTTAAAATTTTAAAATAATTAATATTTTTAATAAAATGTAAAAAAATTAATTATTGAGATATAGCTATAGACCTAACGTATAACTATTATTAAAAAAAAAAATCAACTAAAAATATTAACTGGATCAAAAGTTATTTAAGTTGTCAGTGAGTGGTGGGCCATCCTGTAGATAATATAGTCTCAAAAAGCGTACGGAATAAAATTGAATTCCGTTTCAAAAAAAACAAAAAAGACAATTAAAAAATTTAATAAAAATGAAATTAGCCAATTTGAATTTGTGAAATTAGTTTTCAACAACTATCAAAAAATGTATAAATCTATTTTTTATTATATTATTACACGTATTAGATATTTTTTAAGCTACTTATTAATATTTGAATTTTGTTTCAACGTTTTGATGACTTTTTATCTTCTTATAAACTATATTTTTATTATTTTTTACAAATATATTTATATATACTTAAGAAAAATATTTATTATAATTTATTTACCCTAGGTAAAACGCCATATTTTCTTTATAAAGTTATACCTATGTGATAAAATAAGTAATTATTCAAAACGACGGGACCATATTTAGGGGTGGTTAAGGGGCGTTAAAATTCTTGTGGGCGAATGTCATTTAATAGTGATGGGACAAAAAATTACTTTATTTATCTCATCAATATTAATATCCCACGCAAAAATCTTAAATACAGACTGTGATGGTGTTACGTTACCATTATTGTGAGAATTATTTTAATAAAATACAGACAGCACATCTGCTTCCTGAGACTGATGAATTAACAAATAATATTTATTGCCAAATTGGCAATAGTTTTAATTATTATAAAAACCCAAAAGACCTGACCATCGTGGTCAGTCAGCTCCTGTGCTTTGTGTCATTCATCAGTCTCAGTACTCGGTTGTCGCTGTCCGGCTTACTGCTTAACGTAAAGTCATTGTATTTTCCCTTTTAAACCTATCTACTCTCTTTCACAACATTTCAGAGTACTTGTGTCTTGCACTTCGTCTGCGCCTCATACTCGGCTACCCCTGTTCTTTGTCCTCTCCTATACCCAAAGTATTTGTGTCTTGCACTTCGTCTGCACCTCATACCTAGGTGTTACCCTTATTCCCTTCCTATAACAACAGCCTTTCGACACCTACAGCTATCCCGGCGTATCAGACGAGCACGGTGACTGCTGTACGACAACACGCACGTGAATACCTAGACAGCAGGCACCACATCCTCATCTTCATCTTCGTACACATTACATTTACACCCCACCTTTGATTTTATTATGTTACGACAAGACCTAAACGTAACATTCAATAAATTCCAAACATTTTGGTACTGGCAACTACCTAATCTTTCCGTATGCTAAACCCAATACTGGCTCGTGGTGAACCATGGATAAAACTAAATGTTTCTCAAAATTTTTTAGTATACAGAGTGTTCAGTAAGTCAGGAAACGGGTTTCTATTGTTCTCATTGTTTGTAACAAATAGTTTGGCGGAAACGAAAAACCAACCTTAGTCCGGCTTGGCGGAAATGATAATCTCCCCAGTAACGTCAGTACGTCAGAAACGGAACATAACGTGCTACCTGTAATGCATAATCGACGGCGGTCTTGTCACGATGTCATTGGCGGGGAGACACCCGACGACAACCTTTTTGTCACATTAATAGGTGAACGGCTGATATCGAGAGAGACAAGGGTGAGCGCCAGCCTAGAGCGTAGGGCGGTGCCGTGTCAATACAATAAGCACTATCATACAGCATAAAGCTTTCTTATATTTATTTATTTGTTTTAATTTATTCATATCAATTTTTTAAAGCCTGTAAAATATTATTGTAATTAAATTACTATGCTTAAGCAAATAATAAAACTAATGAATCTAATAACCTTTGTTGTTATTAAATAACTTAAATATCTTTTAAATTTTATAAGATCAATAAAAAAGAAACCTATTTGTTAAAATTCACTATCATTTATTTTCAAGTGAAAAAAAAACTTTTTTCTTTATATTAATAATAATAATAATATTCTAAATCCAATTTTTCCGAAATGGTAGCTTTTGGATATAAGCCACAGAATTGATGCTCACAATATAGAAGTATGAAAACATAGTTAATATTTTAGAAAATGAAAAATGTTCATCGTCATATACTATTATCTATTAATAGATCTATTTAACAGTATTTATTCGGTTTACGTGCAGCCAGATGACGGAAATGAAATAATGTTATAATTCATTTCAGTATTTTTTAATTTTACGGTTGGGATATAGAAGAACAATCGATAGACAAAATAATTTTTTTAATAATGTAGTACATTTCAAAACATTTAATTTCTATAATTAAGAAATGTAAAAAACAATAATTAAATTGTTTGAGGTGTGGGGGAGAATTATTATTATATAATGGAGAATCGGTGTTTAAAATTTAAAGTCTGGCCTAAATAATTTAAACGCTCAATAAAGTTATCCCAATTTAGCACTTTCTATTATTTTTTAATATGTAAAGTATTAAGGAGTAAACTATACAAATGTATATTCGCACTTACCTTTCGCAGTTGTTTGGATTGGTTTTGTATTAACTTCTCAGATAAGTGATGACAATCGTTTGTTGGATGTCGAGTTTTTAGATTAATTAGACTTATGTGTATATTATATTTTAGTCATAAATACGTGCTTTTATTATCTCGACAGTATACGGATACATATTTAATACAGTACAAATAAATCATCATAGCCAACTGTTAGGACACAAGCGGAAAAGACCGTTACAAGTAATGGCGCTAAGTTTTATTTTACGACGATGAGTCAAAATTTAGGTTTATCTGTGTGATTAAATAAAAATGACTAAAAAAAATTCACTAAAATAATATGTTGTTTTCGTAATACTATGGGCGAAAGTGACTTTTCAACTGACAGAAAGTTGCAAAAATACACTCATAAGTAAATTTATCAAGCAATAATACTAAAACTCATAATAATAATAAAAATAAAAAAAATCGAAGAACAGTGGGGTCGTGGCATAGTTGGATCAAGTATAATGATATCTGACAGTGATTAAAATCACTATCAAAAAAAAAAACGCTTCGATGCAAATCTGTAGATAGTGTTTAATTTAAAAAAAAAAAATTTGTTAAAATAGCATATTTTTTAATACGGTAGCCATTCGCGCATAGAATATTGGTCGTCGGCACAAATTTTTTTTTTTTTATTTTATAGTACATAAAATAAACTTTAATTTGATATATGTTTAAAGGACGCAGTATTTCCGGAACATTTTCAAAAATTAAGTTGAAAAAGTTAATTTTTGTAAAAAAGTTGCTATTTTAAATCCCCCCCCCCCCCAATCTTTTGTGATCTTTTGACGTACTTTTGAAAGAAATCGGTCCAGTGAAAGTGGCAACAGACATAAAAAAAAAAAAAAAAACACATCATAGTAAAATTAATATCTTCTCAGCTTCGCATCGAAGCTAAAATAGAAATAAATCAATACAATTTTTAAAAACCAGCACAGTAGGATTGCGAAATACTAATAACATGTATAAAAATTTATATTTGAACTAAATATCACTTTATAATATGTCATTGATTATCATCACTATCATAAAAAATGCTTCGATGTGAATTTTATAAATATCAAAATAGTTTTTAAATTTATGACTTTTCGAGATATCATAAGATTTGTTTTTGTTTTAATATTGTAGTACACTTCAAGAATTTTAATTTTATATAGGACTAAATAAAGCAGACGCCTGGAACATTTTCAAATATGAAGTTGAAAAACATTTTTTACATGCATGGGTAGTCTACATCAAAATCTTACTGGCTGAATTAGTTTAATTTTCATAAAAATCATGCTTGAAAAAAATGTTTTGTCTTTAGAATAACATACTGAAATTACATAAAATCATAAAACAAAGTTATAGAAGTATTAAAATATGAAAACGTAATTGATATACATAAATATCATTTTTACGATATTGAATTTTAAGATATTTTTTTAAATTTCTAAAGTTGAGAGGCTTTTTTCGAATTTTGGTAATGATGGATACAATTAAATGAACTCGGATTCTTTTGTCGAATTGATCATTATAATCGGTAAATCGGAAACAGAAAATTTTTATGGACAGGAATTAAAAAAACATACTTGTTCACAAAACAAATACTTTCATAGTTTAAATTTAAGCAAAAGACTTAATTATTAAATTAAAATAATTAAATGTAGCGACAATTAATTTTTTGACAAAATAGCAACTTTTTTCTTAAAAATAATTTTAAAGAGATTAATTTAATTTATTTTTATTCGATACTTACCGGATTCAAATCATATGGGTGAAAAATAATGTGTAAAAAGCTATTTATTAATAAAATATTTTATTAGTTAAAAATATTATTTTTATATTATATAATTTAAAAAGGTTATAATAAGCGATAAACAAGTCATTAAATAAAATAAATTCAATTATTAATAATATAAATATGATGAAAATAATAGCATTAAAAACTATTCATTTTATATTGAGAAGTTCTCCATCAGCAATTCACTGTAATGAGTTAACAATTTCTGACAATTTTATGTAAACCGAGTCTACTGCACATTTATGACTTGCCCATCTTTTCTCTGAAATTACTTTAGTGTTAATACTAGGCCATCAATTTTCTTTTGTTCTTCAAATATTTTTAGTCATGGTAAACATGGTTCAATTTAAATGCGCGGGTGTTTTAAAAAGAGTGATTAATGGCCGTATTTTTAAAAAATGAGTACGTGCGCGTTTAAATGCCTTTTTAGACTTCATTTTATATGTCTAACTAAATACATATTTTATTAAAAAAAATATATGTTAAGCCTGGTTCCAATTATTTGTCTAATTGCCGCACATAAGGCGAATACCGAATATTCGTCTACTAGCATAAGTAGTCAAATATAACTGTATTGTTATATCATTGTCAAACGGATTTACAATTTCAAAATATCAGCATCTATACGCTATAAAATATTAATAGTATATCATTTATATAATCTGTGGTAGATGTAACATAGATAATGCTAATGTTAACATTCTATGGCTTGTGCAATATATTGACTTTAATAATATCATGTACACTATTTCAACAAATTCTATATTTAGCTGTGGAATACTATCTGCTCGTTATCATTGTTAATTTGCAACATCTCTACATGGAGAAATAAATCTGTATTGTAGCAGAACACGCTTATATTAGTTTCACCTGTATGTATGTATGTATGTAACTCTCAAAACGCCACGCGTTATCGCATATTCCGTCGTCTAGACTAGACTGTCATAACGCATTCACCCCACTCTACGCCTCGCTCATTACACGCCGGCAATACTATTCCTGTATAAATTTATTTTTGGTTATCGTACCCGTACACGCGTGCTTGTCATCAATATTATATATATATATAAACAAATTTTTATTTTGACTGACCAATATCATCCGCGTCCATACGGTTTACATACAAAGTGTTCAGTAAGTCAGGAAACGGGTTTCTATTGTTCTCATTGTTTGTAAAATGAGAACAATAGAAACCCGTTTCCTGACTTACTGAACACTCTGTATATTCCTACCGCCGTTGATACCTCAGGTTTAGCATTAGTCCGACCCGCCCGCCCACAAAACACGGCTATACCTAGTGCATGATACGCTTACGTACTTAAGTCGCTTTACTTGTATATATATATATATATATTCTAATTACTATTAAAATTTATATATTAACACACTTTATTCTTATTTAGAGATATAGAACTCATTCATTCCGATTACAAAGGATGAATCCAGTATCGTCATTTTTCGTAACTACCTACGTGTTCCGGGAGTGGGTAATTTACGCGCCTGCTGCTTTTCTTTGATGTGGTAGCCGTTTCTCAGACACCCTCCCCGGAATCGAACCCTGATTTCCCGTTACCCGTTACAACCATGATATTGATAGTAACTACTATCATAACATGAAACTAAAAAGTGAAAAATAAATATAGTTTAAAAAAACTAAAAAAACACGCTTTTAAAGCACATCGAACTAAAAAGTTAAAAATAATTTTTAAAATAAGTTTAAAATAATTATGAACAAAAAATACTAGTATTATTGTGATAAAAACGTGCGTGCTTTGTGCCATATTTTTCGTATATTGAGCGCCCGATGCTTTTATCACAATAATACTAGTATTTTTTGTTCATAATTATTTTAAAAATTATTTTTAACTTTTTAGTTCGATGTACTTTAAAAGCGTGTTTTTTTAGTTTTTTAAANTTCGATGTGCTTTAAAATCGTGTTTTTTTAGCTTTTTTAAACTATATTTATTTACTTTTATATTAATTTGTTAATAAAATACCGAATTCAAAATTATATGTTATCTTTAATCCAAAAAATCCTAAAACAACTGTGACTCTAATCATGTAAGAAATGATTAAAAACCATATTACATCATCTACAGGCAACTCGAAATTTGATTTAGGTGATTTACAGTCTGGTCCAAAACGATCCATATTAGAGGTAAATCATGTATAAAACTAACAGCATAGTATTTATATTGTACATTAAATACATATTTTAATTGCTATTAAGCCTATTATTAATAGCTAAAATTAATTTTAATTATTTGTTTTTTATATTTAATTGTTATGTGGATCTCTAGATCTTAAAATTGGAAAACTAACAAAGCATGATGCTCATTCTAGTAAAAAAACTCATAAATAACAATTAAAAAACTGACAATGTTCATACCCAGCTAATAACTCAATCTAAACTAGAAGTTGCTGCTAATAGGGAATATATGAAAAGTATAATTAACATAACAATTTATTGAGTATCCAAAGAATGACCTGACATAATAAAAATAATTCATCAACGTAGGGAACTTATTTAAGTAATCTAATCACCTAATAATAAGTAATTAAAACTGAGAAGTTATAATTATTAATTTTTTAATAAATAATTTTTCTTGGGAAATTTCAACAAAACTTGTGTTTTATTTTTCAAGTATATACCTAAGTTTTCTGAAATATTCAACAAAGAAACAACTGACACTAGTCAAAATTAAATAATTGAAATATGTGCAAATAGAAAAAGAGATTTAATTATAGAAGACATTAGTACACATATTTTTAGTATAATGTTTGATGAAGCAAGGTAGTAAATTTAAAAATGAGGATTAATAAAAAAAATATACAATTAATAAACACTAATTTAGTTATAAAGAAGAACAAATGTTTTATATTGTTTTAAAAGTTGTAAATAAAATACTAAAGCTCAAATAATTTCATAATCCTATGTTTAGGCTAACATCATGTCTGGAAATTTAATGGAGTCAATCAAAAATTAGAATTAAATTTTCAAAAGCGATTTTTACTTATTGTATGTTCATAGAATAAATATTTTGATTGCAGATATGTGAAAAAATATTTAAGTAAAAACCAATATTAATAAAATGTGTTTGTTTCATTAAAATATTAAAAATGTTTAGGAAACTAAGTTTTTTTAACATGATTAAATGTGTATGTGTTAATTTATCTCTTCCCCAATGAATTGTCAATTAGTGGAATTGGAAAAAAACTTGGATACAAAAACAAAAACTATGGGCTTATTAGTAATAGTAGATGGAATTGTAAATTTAAAAACTGTGATGCCATTAAATAATGTTTCAAGAGTATTCGTATTGTACTTAAAAGAGAAATAGAAAATAAAGCTGATAGAGATGTCAATGAAGCAAAAGGTATAATTTATAGACCACTATTGTTTTTATCCAATTGATGTAAATTTTATTATATTATAATTGGTAATTTCTATAATGGCTTACTTTTTTTCTCCCAAAAATGTTTCATGAAATTGATAAATTATCTCTCAAATTTACTTTAACCATTCTATTTCTTATGAAAAAAATGTTTTTATAACATAATTACAGGCTAATTGTTAATGTAATAATAGTAAAGTATTCTTGATTATTCAAAGTTACAGTTGTCATAGAAACAAATGACTTTAAAAAAACAGACATTTTCTTAGTAAATTTGAGTTATTTTATACTTTTTAGTAAAATTAATTATCTTTTTCTCGTTTATACGGATTAATTAATTATAATATTTGAGGCAATGTACGTTAAGTCATATATGTTGATACAATTTGTTTTAATAAAATTCAATACAATTTTCAATAGCTATAAAATGCAGTACGATATATATTGATTGTTGTTTAACTTTCAAACTTATCCCTGTCGTAAGTACATTAATTAAAATATTCTAAAATATCTGAAAATTCAATAAATTACCAAAAATACAGATTTTTATCAAGGTAATTTTTACTTTTTAATAATTAAACATTATCCTGAAAAAAATTACTTTAAAAAAATATTACATTTTATTAATTTATAATTATATTGGATAAGATGTTTAAGAATTGCTGTTTATTTGTCATGTATATTCCTTAATTATATACTTTATTTGCATATTAGTATTAATAGTTATGATTACTAATAATAATAATTATATAATAAATAATAATTTATGAAGAGGGTCAAGAATAATATAGAAATCTATTTTTAAATAGTAATGATTAAGTTGTATAATAAATTTTTAGTATTTTTTAATTAAAACAATTGGAAATTATGTATNTATTATAAAATATTATAATTTTTTATTTAAAAACATTTGAAAATTATGTATATATTCAATGATGTACAATTAAATTTTTTTATTTTAGAATTATTTGAATAAAAAAATTTGGACACTGTTAAATTATTAGTTTTAGTGATTAATTTTTGTGATATTATCCAAAATCCGATATGTACCCAATATTATAATATGAATTTTTTCATAAGATCATTGGTACTTTATGTAATGGCTTACTATTTTTCTTCCAAGAATGTTTTGTAAAATAGATAAATTTATCTCTGAGATTTAATGTTGACCACTCTATTCTCTTGGAAACAATATTGAGAGTCAACTTTTAGCATTTATTAGATACATATATTTCTTTAATAATCTATAGCTGAATTTTTATCTTGTATACTTTTAATAATAATAAATTTATCATTTTGTTTTTTTATTATAATAAACTTTAATATATTCTTAACTTAATTGAATGTAATTCAGAAAATTTGAAAGAAATATTATACCAAATGAAGGCTAGATTTAAAAATTCAATTTGGCTTATAGAATTATCCAAGATGTTTTTTAATAATTTTATATTTATACTCTAGAATTATTAGGTATGTAATAATTTTTATGTTCATCTCGAATGCCTTGTAGATATGTCAATATTATTTTTTCAAATGAGAATACTTGCTAGTATTCTTGTTTATTCAAAATTACAATAAATATAATAACAAATGACTTTTAATACACATTGACACTTTATAGTAAATTTGAGTTATTTTATATTTTTTACTCTCGTTCATACGAATTAATTAATTACATTAGCTAGTATTCAATGTTTAACGGAATGTACGTTAAATATTAAACGATGATGCAATTTGTATTTGAACGTATTACAATAGTGTTTTATATCGCTGTTAAATATAAATCTAATCTGGTTTACCATTTCGCTGGAACTTTTCTATAGGCACTTCTAGAATAAAATTTCAGTGGGTGTTATTATTAATTAACTCACCCTAAAGAATATTTTTATATAAGAACATACATATATCATACACTTTTTGTGAGGTTAATATCTCATAGCTACTAGTTGCGCCTATACAACTGTATGTATTAGATTTTTGGGATATACTTCACTACAGTTTAAACTACTTTAGACTTTCTATCCAACATAAAAAATGTTGAATACACACATTATTATATACGAGATTTGATATCTTAGATAAAAATAGTGATGTACATTAATTGTGATTGAAAATATTATTTGACCATATGAAATTTAAACAAAAAAATTTGTTCTTTAGTTAATGATACCTCTTTTTTTATCATAACCTATATCTACATATATATTATATTATGTATATTGTATTATATATAGAGTTTTCAGTAAGTAAGCGAACGGCTTTATATTGTTTTCATTGTTGGAACAATTGGCTTGCTTCCTTATTTACTGAAAACTCTGTATATATACATATGATTTTGATTTTGAGAACTGCCTATAAAAAGTCAGATTGACATATGAAAGTTTGTTGTAATTTATATTACACTTTCAAAACAAACGATGACTTTAATCTTAAAATATAAAAATAGCGGGCTGTACATAGTTTGATATATCGAGACAGTTATGTCACTAGTACGCGCTATAAATTTGCAAATGTAAAAAAAACTGGCTGTACTATGCTAACATTTTCAGAAAGAAATGTCGCATGTACGAGTTTTAACATTTGCTGTAAAAAAGTCATTTGTTATATGTATCTTAAATAAATTGATACATTCACAATTATTTTACAAGGCTATTGAATTGTGATAATTTTAGTGGTATCTTTAAAATAAGAACAGACTTTTTTTATTTTTATTTCACATGGTCAAATAATATTTATATTAATAACTGCGTTTTTTTTTTTTATTACTAATTTTAACACTAAATTTCTCGTACATTATAATTTATGTAATCAATATTTTTTTGTGGGTACAAAACAAAAATGAGATATGATGAATTTAAAAATCTAGTAGAGTTAGATGTAATGACATAACTAGAGGCTATGGGACATTGACCTAAAAAAAAATGTAAGATTAATATGTATTCTTATATAAAAATATATTTGGTGTGAAAAAATAATAACACACCATAAGGTTCTACTTTATTTATAACTATGGAAAACCCGTTTAGATTTATATTTAACAGTGATTAAAATCACTAAGTCGTCTCATTAAGAATATGCCCAAGAAGTTCTGTATTCGTGTCGAACCTAGTTTTAGGACGAATTAAAACTCTTGTTTAGTATGGATCATTAGTATAGTTAAAAAAAAATGATCAATTAAGACATTGTCAACACATATTCAAAAAGTATGAAATTAGTATTAAGTATGAATTTCAATTTTTATATAATTATTATGAGGTATATGTACCTTTTTTTCTTGAGCTTGTTACGGCCAGATTATGCATCTTTCACCAACATTAACTATTAACAACTATACGACTGATCTATGAGTATGCGGCGCGAGGATGTAAATAAACCGATTACACACTTTTCTTAAATTATTTAAATATATAACGAAGGTGGTCGACATTTTACCAGGTTTGCGGCAACTTACCTTAATGATCTGATAACTTAACTCGGACAGTGTTATTATGGTTACTATTTTAATACTGTTATTGTTTACTTATTATTATTTCGGGTTGTGTACACTCGCTGCCGTCGCTCAACTAATTTAGACACCACCAACTTCTCTAGAGATCCAGTCAGTTTATATTTAAATAATATTCAATAGAAATAAATACTCGTTATCGTTGTTAGTTGAGAGTCTATATTTATTTGGACACAAAATCGCGAACTGCCCTTTTAGTGGGATATAAATTATATAGGACCAGCGTTGTCCCGTTTAATAGCTTAGCCAACTTTTAGGACTCTATCGAGAAAGCATGTTGCAAGCTTAATGGATTTTATCTATTATAATGTAAAAGTGTGATGTTAATACAATCTTATTGTGATAATAGTTTCGGATAACCAGCATGTAATATATTTGCATCATGTGACCTGTAGTGATCGCTGGGTGCTAAAGTGTTTGTGTCAATTTAATTGTAGTTTACTAATTTAAAGTGTAGTTGATGTTATTTATGTAAGAAGTAGTGGGTGAAACTGTTGATGACTGCACCTAATAATTTAAAACTCCAACTGAATGCATATTATTACCCTACTGATGTGCAGTACATCAAAGTGATTCACACATTGCAAATGCAAATTCGGTGATGCTGTAGATTGCTAGGAAAGTTTTTTTAAAAGTAAATTTCTTTCAAGGGAACATTGTTATAAATAATTAAATAAATAATTATTGAAGAGACAGACGAAACAATAAATAAAGAATGTATAAAAATTAGTAAATGAATGCGTTTATTAGTAAGTAATAATGAAATGACACAGTTTAATTTGAGGAAAAAAAATTTGTGAGCAGAAAAAGAGAAAAAAATTAATAATAATAATAATGCAAAACAGACAATAAACATGTTATAAGTGATGTATGTTATGATAAAATTATGGTGTGCAAATGAAATAATGTTAAGTGTTTAGCAGTTATTAAATTCAGCATAAATCTTAAATGAATGGATATTTTGTCAAATACATTCATGATTGAGAGAGAAATGAAGGGATTTTGGAAAATGAATAAAATAAAAACGTAAGCGCTTGTTTGTTATTTGGAAATACGATATCAACAGTCGCGTAAATACGCGCTATGTGTTCACGTATGATCGTCAACAATGCCGGCCATTTGTGTAATAGATATTTAACACTTAAAAGTTTATTTTATTTATATTTTTATACATATGATTATTCTAATAAACCACATTATTATGGGAGATGATAGATACAAAACACCAATAACCGTATGTAACATTAATTTAAACTAGTAGAATAAAATGTTAAGCATGTGTCCTTTTAATTTTTATTGACTAACCAATAAGAAACATTTTTCAATTAAAATCTAAAATATCAATTTCTGGCTCATTCGTCACCTTATTTTTAAAAATTTCGTCATGAAGCGTTTCTGCACCAGCCTGTTTCGTAATTGTGCTCTTTCGGACTTGGAAACTTTTTCACACTTGGTGTTTTTTATCTAACATTCTCATAAGTAATATAATTTAAAAAATAACTTAACTTTTTAGCTTCGATGCGCCACCCCACTATGCTGGTTTTTTTTATCCTTTTATTTTTAGTTAAATATTTATAAATTATTAAGGCAATTAATTTTTATATTTTGTATTTTGTGAGTTGTATCATTTAAGAATTTTTTTAAATTCTTTAATTGGATTGTCTATTTAATAAGTGCATTTAGAAAATCTACCTAAGCACATCAAGATGTCAAAACTGTTGATAAAACAATAGTTTATATCGAGTCACTAGAAATTGTTTCTCATATTGTGCTACATTCTTTTCGGCAAGCAGTTTTAGACTCCGTAAGGTCCGTGCATCGACGAGTGTTATCTCCGTTGATGTGGTCAGATTGTCTCTAACTCTGTCGACTCTCGTATCAAATACACAATTTTATGAAATATTGATAGTTAATTGAAGTCATTTATATGGTTTATTACTTAATTGAAGATAATTAAAATATTTTTTTACAAGTAATTTAACGGGTTCATTATAGGTTTAATTATACAGTGAACAGACACAGCATAATTATATTTAATCTTATTGTATTTATCTTTTTCTTTATTAATTTTAATATAATATTGAAAAAGGTTAAAATAATTTGTTCAAAAATACTATACGAGGCATTAATAAATTTAGAAGGAATGTTTTGTTGCATAACTTCATTGCATAGAGTTGGACAAACAAAGAATGATTGGGATGGTAGCGTATCATTTAATGTTTGTTTTACCAAAATTCTATTGTATACTTTTTGTATTGGATTTTTAATAGATTTAATAGATAATTTGAATTAAAAAATTTCCTAATTTAAGGCAAAGTGGGTTAAATCTAAACATATGGGGTGTTTTTTCCTTAGAATATTTGGAAGATTTTATTTTAATTTAAACAGTTCTGGTCCTTATATTTTTCCGTAATTAAATGTAGCTTTAAAATAAACACTTGAGCATTTATCTAAAAAATTACCCATTTTTCCCTTAAAATACTTATTTTTAAAATATTTAATACCATAAAGAACATAGAACTAAATAATATATCATAAATCAGGGTGATTTATCAGGAGATACCAAAAATATGAAATTCAATAAGATATATATTACTTTATAACTTTCTTCAGTGAATGTAAGCATAGTACTGGGTTTAGCATGGTTCTCCGTTACTAATGTCAGAAGGAGTACAGGATGATGACGTACTAGGTAAATTTAGTTCTCTTTTTTTTCTTAAAAATTTCATAACTTTTTCAAAAATCAACAAATCAACATAATTTTTTTTTATACTAAAACCTTAGATATTTTCCTTTCATTTGATATTATTTTTTTGAAAATCTCATTGGGAGGGATTTAAAATAGCAACTTTTTTACAAAAATTAATTTCTTCAACTTAATTTTTGAAAATGTTCCGGAAATACTGTGTCCTTCAAACATATATCAAATTAAAGCTTATTTTATGTACTATAAAATGAAAAAAAAAAATTTGTCCCGAAAATTTATCTTCTGCATGTAAACGGCTGCCGTAGGTAAAAAAAACGCTATTTTTTGTTAAAATTTTCGATTTTCGATTTTAAATTTTCAACTTAAAAATGCTATAACTTTTTGAAAAATGTATATATCAGCACAAATTTTTTTTTTCTAAATACATTATAAGTACATCTTTCATTTGACATACTTTTTATTAAAATTAGACAATTTCCCCATATATAGGGGACGTTCAAAACTTGAAACATTGTATAAAATATAGAACTTTTTCAACTTAACTTTTGAAAATGTTCCGGAAATACTGCGTCCTTTAAACATATATCAAATTAAAGCTTAGTAACATCTATACAACAGATCTGTTTAACCATTACAAGCATTTAAATTAAAACATACATCGCTGTTTCATTTGTACCATCCTTGTGATATTTATTGTACATACATTTGCATTTTTTTACGATAGATTAAAAATCTATGGCATTTAATTTATGTTTTTACTCGCACAAACCCATAATAAATTAAATAATCAATGCACGTAAAATATTTATAATAATTTACTCTTACATCATTATATATTAAAGTTTTAAAATTAAAAAAGGACATATAAATATAAAATACTGTCTAATACAAATATTTAACAACATGAAAAAATATTTGATAATTTATTGTCATCAACATATATAATAATTTACTAGTATCATTATATATTATAGTTTTAAAATTAAAAAAAAAAATCAAACTTTGTGGCATAAATTTGACACAACTATCAGTCTATTTGACATTCTAACAAAAAATCATTTGTATTTAATACATGATGAACTAATGTTAAATAAATCTGATATTTGAGTAGTGTTAACGACAAATATACCTACTGTAGTAGAAGATAAGGGTTTATTACTTAATTAAGTATAATTAAAATATTTTTTACAAGTAATTTAAAAGATTTATTATAGGTTTTATTATACGTTGAACAGATACAACAGAATTATATTTAATTTTATTACATTTATCTTTTCCTTTATTAATTTTAGTAAAATATTGAAAAAGGGTAAAGTAATTTGTTCAAAAATACTATCCGAGGCATTAATAAATTTAGAAGGAATGTTTTGTTGCATAACTTCATTGCATAGAGTTGGACAAACAGAGAATGATTGGAATGGGAGCGTATAATTTAATATTTGTTTTCCAAAACTCTATTAAAAACTTCTTGTATTGGATATTTAATAGATTTAATAGATTACTTAAAGTCATAAATAATTTTTATATCTAAAACAACTAAACTTAACAAGTGAGCCACGTACAAGTACAAAAACTGGCAAATGAATTGAACTGTACACATTGTAAGTAATTTAATGGTAGCCATAAAAAGTTGAATATTTATTAACAAATTCTTTAAACATTATATGTTTTAACATTAATTAAAATTCTAATTATAGTCACTAACAGTAAGAAATGGGAGTAAAATTTTTTTTCAAATTATTTTTTTAAACTATTTGACCTGAATACAATGAAAATATTCTAAGTTTTGATGCTTTATATTCTATATATATATATTCTATAAATTCTACATCATCAAGTAATCTTGGAAATTTACCGTACTCATCAGTTATATAAGAACAAAATATTTTTTATTTCATAATTAATTTTTTTTATTTATCCTTTTTCCAATCGCACTTCTTTATTACCTTTTAAACATATTTTTCAGAATTACTTGTCTTTAAAAAAAGAAATTAACATATATTTTATTTCTAAATATATATTAGAACCGTCAGTTATATCTATAATTTCATGATTTTTTGGAGTTTTCAATAAAGTTCTTATATTTTTGGAAACAACAAATCACTTTCACTTTGTAAAATTTGAAGCAAGCAATTAAAAAA
The DNA here is from genome assembly GCF_025091365.1 of Daktulosphaira vitifoliae. Lineage (NCBI taxonomy): Eukaryota > Metazoa > Arthropoda > Insecta > Hemiptera > Phylloxeridae > Daktulosphaira > Daktulosphaira vitifoliae. The sequence continues at coordinate 7,483,612 of NW_026099575.1, forward strand.
GTTATGTGAAACTTTTTATTTTACAAATAATGACCTTAATTTATTACTTCAGTTTAAAGAAAGTACTTAGTAGGGGTAAAGATTGAGGGTTTATTACTTGCATACTATTAGATGTATCAACACACAAGTTAGAATGATTGAAATTAAGTGGTATATAAAAAATATTATGACATTCAGTATGAGTTATTTCTTTAACAAAATTATGTGAGTGAGGTGTATCATTATTAACACTACTCATTACATTCAAATTGCTTACAGATAATGTTTCAATTAACAAGAAAAGTGTGTCCCCACACTTTAAATATATATTACTTTAGTGAATATGAGCATAGTACTGGGTTTGCATGGTTTTCCATAACTAATGTCAGAAGAAGTATAGGAAGCTAACGTACTATGTAAATTTAGTTTTCTATATGAAAATTCAACAATAAATTCTGTAGAATTTGTTTGGGTTATATCTCTGATGGTTTGTATAGATAATCATTGAACAATTGATTTATTTAAAAGATTGAAAAAATAATATACCTTAATATTTTAAAATAAGTATTATTACTAACTACTAGAATCGCTATCATCTCTTGTTGATACATTTTTAATTAGTCATGTTCTACATCTGTGCATGAATCTGAATAATAATCCTTTTGATTCCAAGCTTTAGAAAAATTTTCTATAATAATGCATATTAAAAATTTTCATGACTTAATTTCTTAGCTATAAAACTATAATATTTCATAAACATCCCAAGATAGATTTAAAATAAGTTATGAATAATTTTTATCGTGGGAATAATAGAATTAACTTCTTAACGTACATAATTTAAAAAAAATTATTTCATCAACTATTTCATCATCGCTATTGTATGTGTGTAACATAAATGTTTTAATTATATTTATCTTTCATATAAAAATCAGACTCTTCATTGATTAATAAGTCCATATTTTTGAAATTGACTGAATATGGTTTGTCACATGACTATACCATTCTTCATCGATTTCTGCGCCTCTGTATAACGGTTGATCTCTAAGATCCATCAGAGCTTTGACGACTAACATTGGGCGAACATTTTGATACAAATAATGTTGCTTAAAACAAGATTTTCTTTTTAATTTGACTTTCATTATTTTAATAGCAGTCAAATTTTCCGCTCTTCGTGGCGAAATACTGGTTGTCTTAGTCAGATCAATTAGTACGTTAACAACACTACCTTGAATTTTCAGCTGACCTTTCCCCCGTAGACATTTAAATACTTTCATAAATGGTAATCGCAATGAAACCATTTGTCTTTCAATTTGATTTAGCTCCTTAACTGACTGTGGAACATGATTCAATTCAAATCCATTTCCGGTATATAATGGTGGAACTTCAGATTTTTTTAAGTGATTATAACAATTATTACATGCGAATACACTTTGGTTATCATTTAGAACAATATTTATATTAAGATGTCTTAGTAGTTCATTTCAACAATTTATCATGCTACTAGGTAATCTTAAACGATGACAAGAAACACAAGTCTCTGATAAGCCTTGTGTTTTTCTTAAATTAAACTCAGACAACAAGGTTTCCCATTTTTGTCTTTTAGCATTTAGTCTTTGCTGTTCGCGTAATCTATATGATGATATATGACAAGAACGCTTTCTACGACTTGACTGCAAGCTACTATCTGAAGGAGCCCTTCTCTTTAACATTCGACTTTTGTTCGCACTTTTATAGGCTTTTCGCAATTCAGGATCTTATAGTCTTTTTCTCATACTAACTTTAGCAGCTTCTATATTTGCTTTTATTTACTGCTGGGTTATTCAATCGCTTTCTCATATTTAAACGAGCTGTTTTTCTGTTAGCCTCTTTAAATGCGTTATCCTTTAATCGTTTTCTCATATTTTTTAAATTAATTGTATTATCTACTTTTCTTTTGTAATAATCAAGTCTTGCTATTTTTTTCTAATCCTATCATTATTGCGTTCTTTTATTCTACAAACTTCACATTTTCGCTTAATTTACATACTATAACGTTTTAGCTTCGATGCGAAGCTGAGAAGGTATTGGTTTTACTAAGATGTGTTTTTTTTTTTATTTTTTTTTTTTATTATTTTTTT
>NW_026099575.1:7485940-7503588 GCF_025091365.1 Daktulosphaira vitifoliae
ACTAATTTTCGAAATTTTTTCAATTTTTTTTACTAAAAACTGCCGTAACTTTTTCAAAAATGAACATATCAATATAATTTTTTATTTTATAGATGCTTGATGTCTTTACCTATTATTTGGTATATTTTTTTTGTAAATTTGACGTTTTTTCTGCCCACAGGGGGGGATTTAAAATGACAACTTTTTCACAAAAAATTAACTTTTTCAACTTAACTTTTGAAAATGTTCCGGAAGGTCTGACACTTTTATATATATCTTAAATTAAAGCTTATGTAATATACTTTAATTTGAAAAAAAAAAATTTGACCTCTGGACTTGTCTTCGTGGTGAAAGTTGACATCAAAGTTAATAAAAAATTACGATTTTTGTAAAATAATTTTTTTTTATATTTTTAACTTAATAATGCTCTAACTTTTTCAAAAATGAACATATCAATATAATTTTTTTTTATATAGATGCTTGATGTCTTTACTTATCATTTGGTATATTTTTTTTGTAAATCTGACACTTAACCTGCCCACAGGGGGGGATTTAAAATGACAACTTTTTCACAAAAAATTAACTTTTTCAACTTAACTTTTGAAAATGTTCCGGAAGGTCTGACACTTTTATATATATCTTAAATTAAAGCTAATGTAATATACTTTAATTTGAAAAAAAAAAATTTGACCTCTGGACTTGTCTTCACGGCGAAAATGGCTACCGAATGCTATTTTCGTGTGAAAATTCTCGATTTTATTATTTATATTATATTTAACTTTATAATGCTATAACTTATTGAAAAGTTTATGGATCCACACAATTTTTTTATGAGAAATAATATTTTTTAATAAACCCTTTTTCATTCGACATACTTTATCTTAATCGAGATATTAATAAGGAACCAGCAGATCAAGTAGCTTTTGGAATAAAACACCAATTTTTTTAAAATTAAACACTATCTAAAGATTTGCATCGAAGCGTTTATTTTTGATAGTGATTTTAATCACTGTCAGATATCATTATACTTGATCCAACTATACCACGTCACAACTGTGCCGCGACCCCCCTGTGCTGGGTTTTTTTTTTTGTAATTTTGGCAATCCTACCCATTTTGACCCTTCTATCTGTTTTTTTAGCTTCCATGTTTTTACTTGAATTGCTCATTATATTAAATTTACTACAAGCATTTACGATTATACTTTCTTTATTGGTAACAGCATCAATATTAACATCTACTATTTTATCATTATTTTGAGGTTCTAAGTTATGATTTAATAACAATTCACACAATTCTGATTTATAACAACTGTTATCATTAAAACAACTATCAGTTATTTTAAAATGTTTTAAACATTCATCATANTCAACTACCAGTTATTTTAAAATGTTTTAAACATTCATCATATAAAGACCTTCTAGTCGTTTTATTAATTTTCATTTTAAGATTTCTTAAAATATTGTCAATAATTTTAATATTAAATTTTTTTAAATCTGTCGATAAATAATTAAAATTTTCCAAAATCTTAATAATTTTAGAATTAACTCCACATTAATTGTGGGAACAATACTAACTAATTTTGAACTAGAATTGGAATTATAATTCAGAATTTTTCTTAAACATAAATTTTTATAGTTTATATAATACAGAATTTTTTTTTAAATTAGCATCATTTGGTTTATTGTAAATTATATTACAAATATTTATAACACAATTATGCTTCACAGTTACTTTTGAATATTCTAAATCAGGATATAAAGAACGAATGTAGTCGGCAACTTCATTTTATTTATTATCAAACTTCATGATAATTTATTTTATAAGTAACACAATTTAATTTAAAAAATACTACTATGGGTAAATTAAATTAACTTTTTATAACTGATTTACAATAACCATAGCAATCTGGTCAATTTAAGCTGAAAATTAATGAAAGATACAAAAAAAAATACCTTCTCAGCTTTGCATCGATGCTAAAATTTTAGTATGAATAAGAAATTCCTTCGCTCAAATTATTCAATCTAAATGAGATAAAAATTAAATGAACTTTAAATTTTTTTTCACCTCAAAAAGAATGAATAAAAAAATGTAAAAAATTGATTTTGACGGGTGGGGTTCGAATCTCGTGCTCCCAGTGTAACGAACTGTATTAAAACCGAAGCGGCCATCATACATTATACGAATTGATAATTTAAGTCGTATTTCTTAACTTGGAGGAGGTAAAATAGTCAAAATAAATTAAAATTTATATTTAATGTAAATTAGATTCATGAAAGTTTTATAAAAATTGGTGACTTAATTACTATGGTAAACCCTTTTAATGTATTTTTAAAAAAAAGCAAAATGAATTCTTATTTCTTATGTATATCCTGATTAGTTGTCCTTAGATTTAAAAGTATAATTTTTGAATAATTATATATTATAGCAATTAAATATAGTATGAAATTGATGTTTAATCATTTAGTATTGTAATTTTTACGGAGAAATTATAAAAAATTATTAAGTAGATTTTACTTTTATAGCAAACCTGTATAAAAGTTGAAGGGCTTGATGTAATACTTTTCAAAAAAAAATTGTTTGTTACTTATAAATAAATTTATTGGTCAACAAAGAATTTTCATCGGAGACCAAAATATACTTTTCTAAGCCCATTTTATGCCTATTTTAAACCTGCTATTAAAGTTTCGCATATGGCCTAAATAATAACAAAATCCTTCTAATTAATATACCAAATATTTTGTTTGATAATTATGTTACGTGAATAATCAATAAATATATCTTATTATATAATAGAACAAGGAAAAAAACGCTTTTTTGGAAAAATTACTAAGCGTGCTCGGATTTTCAAAAAATTTTGTTTTCAACAAAAATTCTGGGTCACCAAACTACGGGAAAATTATTGGAGAAGGTCAGAAATTTTTGCCGCTCACCCGCTAGCGTTTTTAAATTTCGACCGTTCTCGAGAAAAACGTTCGCTGTCGTTTTACAACTTAAGGTTTGAAATTTTCACCAGACCCGCTCAATGACATTCCTGAGATATGATAAAAAAATCAATTCAATCCGTTCATTTTTCACCGTTTTATGAGCTTTTTTTTAAAGTCCACACGCATGATTTTATTATGCGCATTGATTCATTTCTGCTCCTACGTTTATTATGAGCCTTAATTATATGGTGTAATATGTATTTTTATTAGGACACTATTTTGCATTTGCACATAGCACTATATTTTTTCGAGGAATATTATATGTTATATATAAATATCAATACGGTTATAATTATATAAGTTTGTACTTTCATTATCAAAACAGTACATTATTAATAATCTTTTTTTTCTCATATATGGTATATGAGTTTGTCAACTCATAAAGGTATATAAAGTTTATCATTTAAATTGGGATTATCTCTGACAACTATGCTGCCCAACGTTAAATCACAGTTACCAATATTTTTATCAAAATTAAATTTTTGATATAGTCCCACGTATAATAACTTGCTGAATTATTTTGTAATTATTCTATCATATAAACACAATTATCATAATTAGAATATTAATAATTTTTGTGTATTCTAGGAGTGTTTTTAAGGGAGATATTGGCCTCCCTTGAACCAGCGATATCAATATTTTTTAGGCATTTTCTATCAAATAAGGATAATAAAAAACTCAGCACAGGGGAGTCGCGGCACAGTAGTGTCGTGATATAGTTGGATCAAGTATAATGATATCTGACAGTGATTAAAATCACTATCAAAAATAAACGCTTCGATGCAAATCTTTAGATAGTGTTTAATTTAAAAAAAATTAGTGTTTTATTCCAAAAGCTACATGATTTGCTGGTTCCTTATTAATATCTCGATTAAGATAAAGTATGTCGAATGAAAAAGAGTTTATTAAAAAATATTATTTCTCATAAAAAAATTGTGTGGATCCTTACACTTTTCAATAAGTTATAGCATTATAAAGTTAAATATAATATAAAAAATTAAATCGAGAATTTTCACACGAAAATAGGCATTAATATGTTAAAAATAATTATAGCAAAATATCATTTTTATCCTATTTTTTTGGTTCTTTGTGAAAGTTTATAGTAAAAAAAGTCAAATTTGTTACCATAACTTTTAGTTTAACTTACAAGTTTTAAATTGATATCATTAAATAGAAAATTTATGAGAATTAAAAAAATTATATTGTTAAGATTAATATGCAGTCAAGAAATTGTACAATACTTATAATTTTACAATATTTACAATGAATTTATCAGAAATGTACGATTTTTTTACAATTTTATACTTAATAGATCACTTAAATAAAAATCATAGTAATAATTTCTAATTAACTTTTGGCGTTTAAAAGGACGAAATAAAGAAGGTTATAATTATTACTTTTAACATATTAAAATTAACATATTGATGCTAAGAAGGTATTAATTTTACCATGATGTTTTTTTTTTTGTTCTATTGCCACTTTTTTATAATAAAGTTCGTAAGACATAAGAAATTAAACATATTTATCCATACAAACAATCAAAATTATTCATTTCTAATATTTTTTAATATATTTATTGTCGAATTAGATTTAATATGATAAAAATATTCAACTGCAAAAGTAAATAATTTAACTTTGTAATTTATTAATTTTTTAACTCTATTTGTGTGTGTTACTAATAGTCTATAACATTTTAAATTTTTTGGTAACATAATGCTATATAAATCACTAATCTAAAAATAATTATTTTAAATTTCACCTGAATTAAACAATCAATTTTTACAATCATAATCAAAATTTATAAATCGCTCAATAAGTAGATCTTTTTAACAACTTTTTTTTCATTGGTTTTTTAGTTAAAGTAAATCATTAAAATTAATTCAGTCTGCATATTTCAATTATAAAATTTTTTTAATCACCAAAAGTAAATTAAAAATGATTAGCATGATTTCTATTTAAGTGATCTATTACAATAAAAATGCAAAAAAAAATCGAGCTTTTCTAATAAATTTACTGTAAATAGTAATTATAAAATTTCCTGAGTGCATATTAATCTTAACAATACCATTTTTTAACATGCTTATATTATTTTCACATGTATGTTGTTTCTATTTAATTTGAAATTTGCAAGTTGAACTAAAAGTTATAGTAACAAATTCATTTTTTTTTTTATTATTATTATAAACTTTCACTTTAAAGGGTAAAAAAAGTAGATTAAAAGTAATAATTACTTTATATAATTATATTATAATAACTAACGATTTATATGCTATTGCCCTTCCGCTACGGCATATTCACGTTGCCATCACGTGATAACAGCTGTCCGACCACCTGAAATATGTTGTGCGCTCAAATAACATAAAGTGCAATTTACTCGTATTTATACAAGTATAGATTTAAGCGTTTAGCCTCATCTACAAATAAATGTAGTCAATTTAAAATACTAATAAACTCATGTTCTCACCTGATATATTACTTTAACAATAAAAAAAAACTTTTTTATATTTTTTTTAGGTCGTAATTTATTGAGAAACTATTTGTTATAATTAAGTTATACTATATTAGTTCATGTCCAAAGCTGAAACAATGTTGTTAAAAATTATTATATAATTAATTAACACATTTTAGTTAGATTTTTTTATTAAAATACTCTAAGCTTGTGTGTCAATATGTGTCTTTGTTATGAGCTTTTTTATGAATACTAATAATTGAACTGATTACTTTCTTAAATAACGAATAAAGTGCCTTTTTACAAATAACTCACATAATATATTCCAAAAGATGCAATTAGGTCATAAAATATATTGAGTTACGTGGATACTACCATTCCTTCTCCTCATTAATAATATAGGGCTTATGCGAGAAATATGTTTTAGTATTTCTACGATCTCACTACGACCTTTTTCAAAAAAAAAATAAGCGTAAAAATGTGACGAGATGACTGAACAGCTTATTATTGTGTTCCTTATAGACATAGTTTTTAATGCTATTACTTTCGCCACATTTATATTATTAATAACTTAAATTGTTTTTATCAACGACACGTTTATCGACTATTAGAACCTTTTTAATTATATAATATAAAAATAATATTTATAACTAATAAAATGTTTTATTAATAAATAATTGTTTACACATTATTAGCACCCCTAGGATTTAGCTCCGGTAAGTATCGAATAAAAAATAATTGAAATTAATCTCTTTAAAATTATTTTTAAGAAAAAAAGTTGCTATTGTGTCAAAAAAAATTAATTGTCGCTACATTTAATGAATTTTGATTAATTAAATAAGTCTTTTGCTTCAATTTGAAACTAAGAAAGTATTTGTTTTGTGATCAAGTATGTTTTTTTAATTCCTATCCATAAAAATTTTCTGTTCTCGATTTACCGATTTTAATGATCAATTCGACAAAAGACCCCAGTTCAATTAAAATTTACCCATCGTTACCGAAAATTCAAAAAAACCCTCTCAATTTTAGAAATTTCGAAAAATATCTTAAAATTGAATATCTTAAAATTGAATATTGTAAAAATGATATTTATTTATTTCAATTATGTTTTCGTATTTTAATACTTATATAACTTTGTTTTAAAACTTTATGCAATTTCAGTAGGTTATTCTAAAGACAAAACATTTTTTTCAAGCATGATTTTTATGAAAATTAAACTAATTAAGCCAGTAAGATTTTGATATAGACTACCCACGCATGTAAAAAATGTTTTCCAAATCCATATTTAAAAATGTTCCAGACATCTGCTTTATTTAGATCTATATTAAATTAAAATTCTTGAAGTGTACTAAAATATTAAAACAAAAATAAAATCTTATGATATCTCGAAAAGTCATAAATTTAAAAACTATTGTGATATTTTTAAAATTCGCATCGAAGCGTTTTTTATGATAGTGATGATAATCAATGTCATAATAAAATGTGATATTTATTCAAATATAAATTATTATACTCAAAACAAAAATTATTTGACATTATGATACCATTATTAAATAAAACTTAACAAACTCAATAAAAATGATTATCATGAAATAATAATATAATCTTCATGAGCGCCATTACACTGCAACGGTCTTTTTCGCTTGTGTCCTAACAGTTGGCTATGCTGTATTATTTGTATTGTATTGTATATGTACCCGTATATTGTCGATATAATAAGAGCGCATATTTATGACTGAGATTTAATATAAATGTTGTGAACTGGGTTTCTAAGTCCAGTTTCAGCCTGTCGTAGGAGTACCAATAGGAAGAGTCAAAGTAAAACTACAATGTAACATTCACTATAAGTACTGATCATTATATTTGTGATCATGTCCCTTTTTATATTTTAAGATACATGATTAATTACGAATTAATACAAGGTTAAGACAATATTTAAAGTAAACAAAAACACCATAAAAATATAATCTTTAAAATCTAATTTAAAAGACTATTAAGTATTGCTACATATTACAAGATGCCGTTTACGACAATAAAAATTTAAATATTTTTTATGACTTTTAGAATTAAATGTTTTTATTATTTTTAAGTTCTAAATTAATAGTTAAAAATATTTTTTAATTTTAAATAATATTAGCAACAAGTGACCAATCAGTGGCGGCTCGTGGCTTGAACGTCGGACTATTGCACTCCCTACTAAAATTAATTAAAAGAAGAAAATTAATTGTATATTCTAAATTTTTAAATAGTAAAATAGTTATAATACATTTGTCATGTACGAACATTAGAGTTGTTTCAATCAGATACCAAGAATACATAACGAGTACGCTACACACACGAGCAGTGTTTGGAACGGATTTTGGAAGACCGGCAGCATCGTCCATACTGTAAAATATTAGTATATTACTGTATTGGGTAATTTATATCTAGAATTAACTACGTGTACGCTTGTCGTCATTCGTTTTGTTGTGATTAAGGTTTTTGTTATATTAAATGAATAATAACCAGGCGGCTAAATATTAATCACCGTATATTTTAAAACACTATGTATATAAGTACAATACCAAAAAATAGTGTCACGATTATTTATTCCGTGAGGACGTTGATAGGGAAGTGGTATATATATGCTTGGTGCATCACCGGACCGGTTCTTGTCACCCGCAGTCACTCAGCGTCGCGCGACCTGTCGGACGAGGAGAGGTAGCTGTGTCGCAGTCGCCATCCAGCGGTAAAGCCGGAAGAGCAATGCGACCGCGTCAGTTTGCTATAGTAGTATAATCGATATTAGTGATGGGCATTTTCGAATATTTTAAACTATCGAATAACTATTCGAATTGTGTTTATACAACCGAATAGTTTATTTTTAGCATAAACTATCGAATAGTTTAAAAACTATTCGAATATATTGTGTAACTATGGAATATTTTTACTATTCGAATATTTTTTGAATGACTATCGAATAGTTCGATAGTTTCTATTCGATATTTCCCATCACTAATCGATATTATTATTATTATTATTTTCATTTATAATTTCTACTGCATTGTCCTTGATTTTTAGTAACTATAAACACAGGATTAGAATAAGGACTTGAGATTCCTCTACAATACCAGCTTTTAAAAGTTCCTCTGTCTGTTTTTCGAATTCATTATGCTCTAAGTGGCTTAACTTAAAATTAGGTAAATTTATTATTTTATTACTTGATAACTGAAGTTCTATCGGAGCAATTTTACACGAGCCTAAATCATATTTATGTTTAGAAAAAATTTTTCTATATTTCATTCATAAACCTCTAAGTTTATTTTGCTGATTAATAGGTAACGCTGCATTAATTTCCCATTATAGTACGTTTTCAGATATTGTAACAGTAGGAGAAAACGAAATATTACTTTTTACGTTTTCTGAGAATTGAGTCGTGGTCGTGTGGGAATCATTGTTAATGTTTTTTTCTACGTCTTGTTTAACGCTGCGTGTTTTAAATTTACTTTCTCGTTCAGATGTCGCAGAGATAGTAAAATCACATTTAATTATCCTATTTTGCAAAATATTTCTTTTAACAGCTAAAGTATTAAATTCGTTAATTTGAATAATTAACAAATTATGCGAACAAATTTAGCATTTGGATTATAAACTAAAGGTGTCCAATGGCAATTTGAAAACAAAACCACTATAAACGATTTTTTAGGGTTTTTAAAGTACAATACAGAATTAATATTATTGTCTTCTATTATAATTATTAATCCTAAACCAAAATGATTTGTGACAGCTGCAAAGTCTTCACTTTCTAAATAAATTCGTTTTTTAATAAAGTAATTTTAGCTTCTCGGGTGTAGATTGTCGCGCTATATTTAAAAAAAAAAATCATATCCTAATAAACTATTTAAAGATAAAATATCGACTATGGTAAAGTCTATCAAAAATATATGTCTTTCGAATTTTACCTCTAAAGTAGTTTTACCTACCACCATAGTTGTAAAAAATACTTTTAAAAAGTATTTTAAATAATATTCAAATATTTAAAAAAAAATGTATTTAAAATACTATTTGAATACTTTTCATACAAAAGTATTTGAGTAATACTCAATTACTTTACAAAAGTATTTCAAATACTAAGAATACAATTAAAAAATAATAATAATGTTTTTATTTCAACTAAGAGCAAGAGGTTCCACCTAAATAAATAATTACCAAGAGGGTAATTTGAGTCAAATATTGAGTACTCTTAAATTAAGATAACTCATTTATTATTTTCGATATTTTTTGTTAGAGGTAAATAAAATTAATTATTGGAGACTAAGCTGTGAAAAAAACCCAGCACAGGGGGGTCGCGGCACAGTGGTAACGTGACATAGTTGGATCAAGTATAATGATATCTGACAGTGATTAAAATCACTATAAAAAAAAAATGCTTCGATGCAAATCTTTAGATAGTGTTTAATTTTAAAAAATTGGTGGATTATTCCAAAAGCTTCATAAACTGCTAGTTCCTTATTAATATCCTGATTAAGATAAAGTATGTCGAATGAAAAAGGGATTATTAAAAAATAACATTATAAACATTATAATTAATTTATAAATTAATAAATAATATTAAAATAAACTTTTCAATAAGTTATAGCATAATAAAGTTAAAAATATAAAATACAAAATCGAAAATTTTCACACAAAAATAGCATTCGGTAGCCATTTTCACCGTGAAGATAAAATAAAGTCCGAAATTTTTTTTTCGCATAATAAAGTATATTACATTAACTTTAATTTAAGATATATATAAAAGTGTCAGACCTTCCGGAACACTTTCGAAAGTTAAGTTGAAAAAATTGATTTTTTGTAAAAAAAGTTGTCATTTTAAATTCCCTTCTGTGGGCAGGTTAAGGGTTAAATTTATGAAAAAAATATACCAAATGAAAGGTAATGATATTATGCATCTATATAAAAAAGAANAGCATTTAGATAAGCACAATAATTATGTTATACTATAATGTAACATATAAAATAACAGAGAATTATTCTCAATTTTCATTTTGACTGGGTTTAATTTGCTTGCTGTGTTACGGTTAGCAAATTAAAAAAAAGAAAAGTATATTAATAGTACTGAATATTAAACAGTATTAAATACTAAATAATTGTATTTAAAATACTACTCAGATACTTTTTATTAAATGTATTTAAAAATACTATTCAATACCAATGAAAGTATTTGAATACTTTTATTCAAATACATTTACTCAAATACTTTACGCCTTTGCCTACCACGTGCAATTGTGATCCGTTAGCTGTAGTTAATGTAACATTATTAAGTGGATAAATAATATGATCACTGGGTAAAAAATTCTTATTTATAATGCTTGTACTCGCTCCTGTATCAACGACGAAAATAATATCTTTTTTATTTATATTACCCATTCTTAGCGGAGNCTTTTTTATTTACATTTCCTATTATTAAAGGAGAATCGTTAGTTTAAATTGAATTCAAGAATTGAGTGTTTAATTTATAACTAGTTATCCTATCATTAATATTGACTTTTTCATTAATTAAATGTGGGTCAATTTTATTCACTTTTAATTGATTAGAATTGTGTGCGCTGTTATATACTGATGGCGGTTGAAGAGAAAAATTGTAATAAATAGAAGGTGGAACTGTAATATAGGTCATTATTTTGTAAAACTGAAAGTAAAGCATTTGTGTAATGTTTGGTTTAATTATGAATTTCTTGATCTATTATTACAAAATATAATGTAGTCTATTATTTGTAAACCTAGAATTAGAACACTTTTGTAATGTTTGGATTAATTGTAATTCCCCGAATTATTGTTACTAGATCAGGAAGTAAATATTTATAAACATTTTTGAAAATGATTAATATATGAATTTTATAAAAAGAAAAACAAAATATTTTAGTATATAAGACGAAATGGAATGAATTGAAAGGGGAGAGAGAGAAGACCTCGGGAGTACCGAAGGTAATCTTTTTCCGAGTAGTACGTTTGTGACATAAAGTTTTTCATTTTGTGTATTATTTATTTATCCTGTTTTAAGTGTATCATTATTTTATATGTTTTACTTTGATTGATTATAGTATATTAATATCTTTATTAATTACATTTGCGTTATTATTGAACAATTATAACTATAAGTTAAGAACAAAAAGATTGTTTCATATTTAAATACAACAGAACGTAATGTTGAATGGCTAACTAATGGGGTGAATTCTCTAAATTAGGATAATTTTGAAGATAATATGGTGATTTCCATATACAACCGCAGTTAACTCGACGATTATTATGATGAAAGTGCCTATTCATGTTGTTTAACCTATAAAAATTTCCTCTATAATTTTTATTGTTATAGTTCTTATTTACATTATTTCTAACATTTTTACTTAATTTGTTGTATCTACATGTATTAGTCCTATAATTCATTACTCTACACTGATTATGGTTTGAATATGTCATTAAACTTTGGTTACCTACATAATTTATATTTCAATAATCATTAAATTTATCATTATGTTTTTTTAAAAGAGAATCTATTTCCCTTTTTAAAATTCTGAATAGCTATAGTTTTTTCTCAAATTTGTATATCTTTCATATCTTAAAATATCTTCTATTAATTTATCTACTGTACTATTATCCCTTAACATAATTTATTATATATTTCATCCGGTAGTTCATTAAAAAAACTCTATAATATCTTTTTCCGACATGATACCATCAAACCTACGAAATTCTGCTAATACCCTTACAAAAATGTTTTTAATAGATTCACTATCAGCCATTCTCATCATTAACAAATTTTTTTTTACTAAATTAAAATTATTGACAGAGTTGAAATTAATTAATGACAGTTTAACATCTTCCCAAGTTAAATTTGTCGATCGATATTCTATAAATTCAAATATTTTAAGTGCATGATTCTGTAAATACAAGGGTAACATAGAAAGTTTTTTATTATCAACCCATTCATTCGATTTTGCTACGCGATCGAAATACTTAAGATATTTATCTATATTTGTTTCCACATCTCCCGAATATGATAACGGTTTGATAAAATGTTGCATATTTTTTTAAATTATACACTTATAAACAAAACCAACATGATAGAAATTATTATTATGGCCAAACAGCAATTGACATTCCAGAAAAAATTATAATATTAATAATAAAAATTTTACTTAAATAATTTAACTGTATCTCGTGTACACTTTAGGGGAATCGACTTCGTATATGAATGCCTTAGAAAATAAAAAGTATATCTCGGAATTCGATTAAAATACAAAAACCGGCGCCTCCACCATATGTTAGGGGCTTGTTTAATAGTTGAGGATCTTCATCAAATCCAAGATTCGGAAGCTACCTGACGTCTGCCCAAATATCGTCCCTATTTCCTTAAATGAGTTTTAATTGCCTGAAGGAGACACAGGCAATCGTGTACCTTAGTTATAGGGGATAGATTATTAAATAAAATTAGACTATTGTTTTATGTCAATGACAAAGTAAAGTTATATTTTAGATGTTCAGTAAGTATAAGTTATATGTAATGTACAATACGTCTGACCTGAATCCTAGTACAGTTGGTTAGTAGGTATATCCAAGTGAGACGGAGTTAGTTGACTATGATGACAATTGGCGATAGACGGGTCATTGAATAAAACAAGTTAAGTTATAAATAATATAAATAAGATGAAAGTAATATTATTGAAAACTATGTCTATAATGGCCACTCAAACACAACTGCCCTTTGTTAGTTCGACGACAGTAGCTCCAGTCTACAGACTAGTATACTTGTCACTTTAGCATCTCCCTCTATGCTAATTAATATGTATTACGAATTAAGTATATGGAAATAAAACGTGTGTAATATAAGTGGTAAGAACATACTAATAAATTTTCTTACAATCCAAAATTATTAGTTAATACAAAACATGTAAGGAAGTATAATAAAAATTGATCACTTGTGGCTAATTAATTAAGTAAAATTAAAACTATATTAAAAATATTATTATATTATATATATATTATATTATAATATAATAATATTTTTAATATAGTTTTAATTTTACTTAATGTAAGGAAGTTATATAATAAACATTGATAAATTGTCGCTCATATTGTTTAAAATTATATAGAAAAATATTAATTTAAAACTAAAAAATATTTAAAATTAAGGTATTTAATTTAAGAATAATACCTTCCCAGATCTTAGCCGTTACTTTTTGTCTTTTAGTTTCGATACAAAGCTGAGAAGCTATTAATTTTACTGTATTTTTTTTTTTTTTTTTTTTTGTATACGTTCAATTTCAGCTCTCGCTGGACCAATTTTGATGAAAATTATATCAACAGATCACAAATCGTATCTAGTCGAATATATTAACCTCAAAATTTGAAAAAAAATCCTTCGTTTTCCGTAAACAAGGAAAATCCCACAAAAAAATAGAAAATAAAAAATCACTAATTTTCGACATTTTTTCAATTTTTTTTACTTAAAATTACGATAACTGTTTTAAAAATGACCATATCAGTATAATTTTTTTTTATAGATACCTTAGGTATTTACGTATTATTTTATATATTTTTGTGAACATTTAACCCTTTACTAGCCCACAGGAAGGGTTTCAAAATGATAAATTTTTTACAAAAAATTAACTTTTTCAACTTAACTTTTGAAAGTATTCCGGAAAGACTGACACTTTTATATATATTGTAATAAACAAAATGGCTATAATAAGGTGGCGAAGGAATGTTGTTAAAGGTGTTTGGAGTTCGGGGTGTGAAAGGGAAGAAATGTAAAGAAATGTAACACAGGTTGCCAATAAGGAAATAAATCGTAGCGGGCGTAGTGTAAAAAGGATGGGTACCAATGGAAAATAAAAGTGTCTATAGATACCCGGCAGTGACCACAATAAAATGAAATAGAAAGGGATCTCGGGTATGTATGCTTGCGTAAAGACGTCTAATGTATGAATAAGATGGAATTACAAAGAAGGGTCACTACCTAGCTCCTGCACAGAAACGCGTACACTAATTTCCGGCGAGTCACAAGTATCGTATTTTTTATAAAAATATTTTAGTTTATTCTCAATGACCTATCTTGTTCTAATTGTTTATTACTAAAAAATTCTTCAGTTAAGGATCTATTATAGACTTATTATGTAAACAAATGTTTCACTTACCTCTGACTATCCTGATATTCTCTTGAGATGAATGATGTTGTTGATGTAACAATTATCGACGTATACGTTTACGCATTAATGTACGCAATTATATTTATACGGTTTCTATTATTATTAACTCGCGTGTAACTACTTTTCTAGTACAATTCTATATTAAATCTACCCAAGGTGAAGTCTAAGTTTATTATAACTCTGTCTTTTTGCAAAAACCTTTTGTATATTTATGTAGTATAGTTCTTAACCTTGTATATGGTGTTTTACCTTAATATATTTATTATTTAATAATTTATAAAGCAAATAAATAACTTCTAAGCAACATAACTGTCCTGTGCAACAAACTATTTCCAAGTGGCCTACGTCTTTTCAGTCGTCCAAAGAGTGATCTAGGGAAGATGCAAGCTCAATTTCAGTTCTTTGCACAATAGATTATACTAGTGTCCTACACTCCGATTGCCCGCACTGTGGCTGAGATCAGACTAGCTGGTCGATAAGTGGAGAGACACTTTTAGTTGTTTAGTATAATGTTAGTTATAAGTATATATTAGTAAAATATTAGTTTTTAGTATAATATTTCGACTCTGATTTATTTGTATTTCGTAGCTGGATATACCAACACGAGATCTCAAATAATATCTTTGTCTTTATGCAAAGAACCTTATGATATGTGGCCTACTTCTTTTCAATCACCTGTAGGACGACCTAGGTTAGATGCGACTGTACTATAGATTTATGCACGATAAGTTATGTTAGTGTCCTACACTCCGATTGCCCGCACTGTGGCAGAGATCAGACTAGCTGGTCGATAAGTGGAGAGACACTTTGAATAAATCTTATAATTAACTAAAATTCTAATTATGATATTATTGTACTATTACCCTGTCCAGCCAGGTTGTGGCCCTTCAATAAGTAGTAGATACAACTCAATCAAATTCATTACCTTAGAATATGTATATATATATGAATATAAATGTAAATAAAAAGAAATAAATAAACACCAATATTTTATATGTGTTAGAATATTTATATCACCAAAAGTATTCGACCGAAAATAAGATGTATAATATTTTCAGTAATTACGAAAGAGGGTAAAAATTATGTTGATTTCATATAGAATTGTAAGTAAGAATGAAACATAAACTCACGCACATTCACTTTTTGTATCTTGGTTGAGTATTCCAGAGAGCCGTAGAGATGCATAGATAGAATGGCAAGGCGTCCCAGTATCCGCTAGAGGGATGTTCAGAAGTCGTACATAACCACTGCGAGAGAACCAAGCATAGAGGAACCACCCGAATTTGGGGGAAAATGGCCTTTTTATAGCCCGCAAAACTGGTTTAGCGATCTCTGGTGAGATTCTTGAAATATTTTTTTCTGTATTTGATTGGTTAATGTGATAGAATCTTTTACGTGGGCNTTGCTGTATTTGATTGGTTAATGTGATAGAATCTTTTACATGGGCGTTTTTGGAATGCGTAAGAGGGAGGTTAAATCTTGTGTAAGGGTATTATTTTATTACCCATCTTATCCACGGGGGAATACTGATTTGGTGATATATTTTATTAAATATAAGTATTAATTATTACATGTATTAAAATGTGATACTACAATATGTACATTAGGGTGGTCCTTAGCTATAGAAGAAAATTTTTTTTTTAGAAATTGAAAGTCATGGGCTCAAAATTTTGTTAGGTTCACTGAAAAAATGAAACTGGTAAAATTTGAGTACAATAAGTCAACCCCTTCACGTGCCTCAAAGGGGTTGAAGTTCTTCAAAAATGGGGTAGATTTTCTTTTTTTGAGTGTACGCTCTTTATTTTTGAAGTTTCGCCAAAAACACAAAGAACAATTTTTATAGAACTCAATGTGAACAAAAAATAAGGTAATATATTATTTTTTTGTAAAATTAATATTTTTTCGTAAAAATAAGAAAAATCAGTTTCACTTAATTTTTTAAAAAAATGACAGTTTTCAGTTATACTTTTCCAGTGTCTTAAATTTTAATTGTACGCAGAAATTGTACAAAAGTAATATTTATCACCGTGATATCTTCTATAAAAAAGGTTATTTGAGTTTTTTTCGAATTATGAATCCTTCCCAAATAAAAATTTAAAACAACTACGAAAACGTATTTTTTTTTCATGTATGACTTTTATGTATAATTTTGTTTTATGTTTGTAAAATATTTTGTTCATAAATTTAAAAAATTTAGTAGTTTCTTTTGAGTTCCACACGAGAAAAATTAACTTAGGCTATATACAGCTTACATAATTTTACCTGACGTGGACACTAATTGAAACTCTTATACAAATAATAGAAAAGTATAAATATAGATAAAGTTTCCATTTGATTATTATACGATTAACGATAGCGTACAAAGATAGCATGATAATGTTATGAAATGATATTTCAAATATATTTAGTTTACTTTCCTTGTAAAATCAGTTTGTAAGTAATACGTGTTCATTTAAATTTAAATTTTGTTTTATTTCAAGAATAAGAATAATTATACTTAATTATTATATAATTGTATAATTTTTCAATAATTATTAAATAATAATAAAATGCCTAGGCAAAACTTATTTTTAATTGGAATAATGAAAAATCAAATAATGGGCTCTAAATTGCCATCTAATAGAGACTGTTTAAGTGTTTTGTTTTATAACATGCGTTATGTCAAATTAAATTTACACGATAGTATAGTAAACGACACGGCAGAACGAGGCGTAAAACTCATGGAAGAATTCAACGATAAATTTACAAGGGATGAAAATCAAAAGCAATTTATATTACAAGTATGAAATTATATAATAATACTGCAAAATTTTAAATTTTAAATTACTATATTTGTATAATAACCTTTATTTTTGACTATTTTAGGTGGTTCAACAATATCGCCAGCAGTATCCCAGGTGTAGCCGAGAAATTTTGAATAAAAAATATTCAAATTAGAAAATCTATTATTGTGTTTCTTGTTTTTTTTTTTATTATTATTTAATATAACTAAGAAATTTTTTTAATTTATGAACAAAAAAACATTCATGAAAAAAAAAAAAAAAAAAAAA
>NW_026099575.1:7503642-7507294 GCF_025091365.1 Daktulosphaira vitifoliae
AAAAAAAAAATACGTTTTCGTAGTTGTTTTAAATTTTTATTTGGAAAGGATTCATAATTCGAAAAAAACTACTATAATATTGAGCTTCGGCTAAATAATAAAATACTTCGATATATAAAAACTGCTTACTTATAATGTACTGAAATTATTGTGTAATATTTAATAATTACCTGTAAAATTTGCGATTTCTAACTTCTCTTTTTTCTTTCGATCATCTTCTTCTTCTTGTCGAGTAATTTTACGTTTTTCAATACCTGTTAACTTCATATCAATACCAAGCATGCACCCTGGGCGGCCTTTTTTAAGTTGTGACAATAAAAACTGTTTGTCTTCTTCAATACTCATCATATTCAGAGCTTCGATATGAGATATGTCAAAGAGGTTGTCTAAATCTTCAGAAAAAATATTATTATGTTTTTCTAGATTTATTTTTGTCCAACTTTCTCCATTTCTCATACAATTTTTTTAATTTAATAACACAGTCTGAAGAATACTGTGTAGGACAATGCGCTTTTCTCCAAAATATTAAACACTCATCTATTACTAAATGTGCACTATCGTGTAAATTTAATTTGACATAACGCATGTTATAAAACAAAACACTTAAACAGTCTCTATTAGATGGCAATTTAGAGCCCATTATTTGATTTTTCATTATTCCAATTAAAAATAAGTTTTGCCTAGGCATTTTATTATTATTTAATAATTATTGAAAAATTATACAATTATATAATAATTAAGTATAATTATTCTTATTCTTGAAATAAAACAAAATTTAAATTTAAATGAACACGTATTACTTACAAACTGATTTTACAAGGAAAGTAAACTAAATATATTTGAAATATCATTTCATAACATTATCATGCTATCTTTGTACGCTATCGTTAATCGTATAATAATCAAATGGAAACTTTATCTATATTTATACTTTTCTATTATTTGTATAAGAGTTTCAATTAGTGTCCACGTCAGGTAAAATTATGTAAGCTGTATATAGCCTAAGTTAATTTTTCTCGTGTGGAACTCAAAAGAAACTACTAAATTTTTTAAATTTATGAACAAAATATTTTACAAACATAAAACAAAATTATACATAAAAGTCATACATGAAAAAAAAATACGTTTTCGTAGTTGTTTTAAATTTTTATTTGGGAAGGATTCATAATTCGAAAAAAACTCAAATAACCTTTTTTATAGAAGATATCACGGTGATAAATATTACTTTTGTACAATTTCTGCGTACAATTAAAATTTAAGACACTGGAAAAGTATAACTGAAAACTGTCATTTTTTTAAAAAATTAAGTGAAACTGATTTTTCTTATTTTTACGAAAAAATATTAATTTTACAAAAAAATAATATATTACCTTATTTTTTGTTCACATTGAGTTCTATAAAAATTGTTCTTTGTGTTTTTGGCGAAACTTCAAAAATAAAGAGCGTACACTCAAAAAAAGAAAATCTACCCCATTTTTGAAGAACTTCAACCCCTTTGAGGCACGTGAAGGGGTTGACTTATTGTACTCAAATTTTACCAGTTTCATTTTTTCAGTGAACCTAACGAAATTTTGAGCCCATGACTTCCAATTTATGAAGTTGAAAAATAAAGACCACCCTAATGTACATCTTAAATTAAAGCTTATGTAATATACTTTCATTTGGGAAAAAAAAATTTGACCTCTGGACTTGTCTTCGTGATGAAAATGGACATCAAAGTTAAAGAAAAACGTACGATTTCCATGAAAAAGTTCTGGATTTTATATTTTATATTATTAAATTTATATTGCTATAACTTTTGGAAAAATGTATGGATCAATATTATAATTTTTATAATAAATTTTTATATACCCCTTTCATCTGACACGCTTTTTTTGTAAAACAGATCATACCCCTTTATACAAGGGGGTCAAAACTTTAAACATGCGTATTGAAACTAGGATATTTTCAATTTAATTTTTGAAAGTATTTCGGAAATACTGATACTTTTATATAAGCTTATGTAATATACTTTAATTTGAAAAAAAAAATTTGACCTCTGGATTTGTCTTCATGGTGAAAATGACTACCGTATGCAAAAATATGCTATTTTTGTGTGTTAAATTCTGGGTTTTGTATTTTATTTTATTTTAAAATACCTGACATGAGGAGTACAAATTTTCATAAATATTATATATATATAAAAAATTGACATAGCATAGAAAAATAAATTTATTTAAATTTTTTTGCTTTTTGAAGTCGAGAAAAATAATTTTTAAATTTGAACTAGTTTAAATAGCTATTTTTTTAGTTGACGTTAGTGACGTACAATTACCGACTCGGTAAACTTGTGTTGTACGCGCTTGGGTTACAAGGCTCCGACCCGTGTATGGCAATGAATTTTTTGCATTTTTTCTTAATTCTTTTAAAGTTAGAATAAAATTTCAACTGCTTTGATTTTTATCTCATTTAGATTCAATAACTTCAATAATAAAGATCAAGGATCCCATCACTGTAGTGGCCACTTGCGAGAAGAAATTTCTTATTCATATTAAAATTATTTTTCTATATTTTAAGTTTTAGCTTCGATGCAAAGCTGAGAAGATATTTTTTTGTGACTATCATTTATTTTCTTTGCTTTAACTTGACCTACTTTTTTCAACGATACGTCAAATGACTACAATTCGTATTTTGTTGAAGATATTACCCTCAAAAATTGAAAAATAATTCTAATTTATCAATGAAACAGTTACTTATCCCATGTTCTCCATACAGACAATTAAAATCATTCATTTCTAATGTTTTCAAAGTATTTATTGACGAATCAAGTTTGATATGATATGTTTCAAATACAAAATTAAATAATTTTACTTTGTAATTTAATAATTTTTTTACTCTATTTGTGTGTACTAGACTATAATATTCCAAATTTTTGAAAATTTTTGGTAACATGTTTCTATATAAATAATTTCTAAAAGAAATCATTGTTAATTTCCTCTGAATTAACAATGGATTTTTACAATTTTAATAAAATTTTATAATACGCTTAATTGAGTAAATCTTTTGAACAACCTTGTTTTGATTGGTTCATTTAGTTAAAGCAAATCATTAAAATTAATTAAGTTCTGAATATTTCAATTGTAGAATCTTTTTAAACACCAAAAGTTACTAGGTAATGATTACTATTATTTCTATTTCAGTTATCTATTACGATAAAAATGCAAAAAAATATTCAGCTACTCTGATTAATTTACTATAAATATTAATTATAAAACTTCCTAACTCCATATTAATCTTAACGGTGCAATGATGTCAATTTCAAACTTGTCAATTGAACTAAAAGTTTTGGTAAAATAAATAATTATTTTTTATTATAAACATTTACAAAAATCAACTTTAAACGATTAAAAAAATAGGTTAAATATGTCCTTATTTTTAACATATTAATAATCAAAATCAGTATTAATTTAAAACAACTTTTTTTTTGTTCTTAATTATTTTTTTAGCTTCGATGCGAAGCTGAGAAGGTATTAATTTTACCATGATGTGTTTATTTTTTTTTTTATTTTTTTTTTTATTTTTTTTTGTCTGTCATTATTTTTTCCTAAAAGTAACCAGAAAAAAAAAACCCAGCACAGGGGGGTCGCGGCACAGTGGTGACGTGGCATAGATG
>NW_026099575.1:7509595-7642121 GCF_025091365.1 Daktulosphaira vitifoliae
ATTTTTTTCTATTTAATAATATTTATTTCAAACTTGCAAGTTGAGTTAAAAGTTATGGTAATAAATTCATTTTTTTTTTATTAAAACTTTCACTTTAAAGAACAAAAAGAAGTAGGTTCAAAATGATTACTTTTAACATATTAAAAATCAATAATAATTTGAAAATAATTAATTATAAAAATTATATAATATATAATTAAAATAATTACTAATCTGGATATAATTAAGGAAATAGGAGTTGATGTTGGGTTGGGTTGGTTACATTTTTAACTTTATAATGCTATAACTCATTGAAAAGTGTACGAATCAACACAATTTTTTTATGAGAAATAATATTTTTTAATAATCCCTTTTTCATTCGACATACTTTATCTTAATCAGGGTATTAATAAGAAACTAGCAGATAATGTAGCTTTTGTAATTATCCACCAATTTCTTAGAATTAAACACTATCTACTGATTTGCATCGAAGCGTTTCTTATGATAGTGATTTTAATCACTGTCAGATTAAATCTATACTGGACCCAACTATGCAACATCCCCACTATGCCGCGACCCCACTGTGCTGGGTTTTTTTTTTATGTAAATACTATTTTTTAATAATATTAAAACTTAGAAGTGATAGAAAAAGACTAATTGCACATTTGAAAACATCGCGAAAAGTTGATTTAGAATGGTATATTTTTGTTTCTGTTGAAAGTTCCTTGTAGTCTAGTGTATAAACTTATAACTTTGTTAACTGTTATAACATTATCAAAAATGACCAATACAGTATAATTTTTTTTTTATGAAGATGTCTTTACCTATCATTTGGTTTTTTTTTATAAATCTAAACCTTTATCTGCCCACAAGAGGGATTCAAAATGATAACTTTTTTTTTAGCTTCGATGCGAAGCTGATAAGGTGTTAATTTTACTATGATGTGTTTTTTTTTTGTTTCTGTTACCACTTTTTCTCAGCTCTCACCTTACCGATTTCTTTCAAAAATACGTCAAAAGATCATAAATCGTATCTAGTTGAAGACATTACCCTCAAAAATTTAAATAATTTCCCTCGTTCCCCGTCAATGGGGGAAACCTCCAAAAAAATTACAAATTTAAAAATTGCTAATTTTCAAAATGTTTTCAAATTTTTTTACTTAAAAGTGCTATAACTTTTTCAAAAATGAACATATCAATATAATTCTTTTTTATATAGATGTGTAATATCATTACCTTTTGTTTGGTATATTTTTTTATAAATTTAACCCTTTACCAGCCCACAGGGGGGGATGTAAAATGACAACTTTTTCAAAAAAAATTAACTTTTTCAACTTAACTTTTGAAAATGTTCCGGAAGGTCTGACACTTTTATATATATCTTAAATTAAAGCTAATATAATATCCTTTATTATGAAAAAAAAATGTTGACCTCTGGATTTGTCTTCGTGGTGAAAATGGCTACCGAATGCTATTTTTATGTGTAAATTCTCGATTTTATTTTTTACATTTTCAACCTTAGAATGCTACAACTTATTGAAAATTGTATGGATCAACACAATTTTTTTATGAGAAATAATATTTTTTAATAATCCTTTTTTCATTCGACATACTTTATCTTAATCAGGGTATTAATAAGAAACTAGCAGATAATGTAGCTTTTGTAATTATCCACCAATTTCTTNGATATTGATAAGGAACTAGCAGATCATGAAGCTTTTGGAATAATTTTGGAATAATCCACCAATTTTTTTAAATTAATCACTATCTAAGGATTTGCATTGAAGCATTTTTTTTTTATAATGATTTTAATCACTGTCAAATATCATTATACTTGATCCAACTATACCACGTCACCATTGTGCCGCGACCCCCCTGTGCAGGGTTGTTTTATTTGTTTTTTTACTTAAAGTTCCCTTAATTTAACTTAACTATCATCTTATTTTTGTTGCGTGTTCCATCTCAATGGACTCGTGTTTTTTTATCTTTTTTCCTTTCAAAAATCTACTCCCCTTAGTTTATAAGGTACGAGTAACGGCCTTGTATAAGTTCATCCCTCATTATTATGGATATGTGACAACTGTCACGAGGTTCTGGTGTACATCTACCATCAACAACTCAACGGACATCGACTTCAACCTTTAATCCTTTTCTACTTATTTTAAAATTGCTATTAATGTACAAAATTTAATTTCTTTTTAAAATCCTACTGTGGTCCGACAATTCATTGTCTCGCCCAGTAGGTTGGCGACCCTTTTCTTTTAAATTTTTCAATGCGCCATGAAAGTTATACATTATTTGTTGTTGCCAATTAATTCGATTTTTTTATAATATTTGTAACTTTTCAATGTTTTATTTTTATTGTTTATTCTTTGCTCATAGAAATAAATTAACTTTGTTATTCTAAATTATATCTTTACTTAACATCAACCTGACCATCTCTCTCCCTATATAATACAATCTTCTCTTAAAGACAATCTCTCTTAAATTGAACATTTGAACATTTGGTAAAAGATAGAAGGTAGTAAACGCACTAACGGTACGTTAGTCGATCACAAGTTATAAAAATCTTAGCTACACTTCCTTGGTACTTTGAACTAATTAGTTTTTCAGCTTATTTTTTTCTAGTCCTTCCTTTCCTATCACTACCTGCACAATACTCTTCAATGACAACATATACAAAAAATTTTAAAATCAACTGATCGACCGGCTTTTCTCTTGTCGCTTATGTTTGGTTAAGTTCCTTAACACTATTTTAATCCTTTTCCTTACAATATATATATAATTTAATGGAATATTTTTTAATAACTAAACATCGAACAAAAAATTCATGAAATGAGTTTCTATTACACATATAATAATCATTATTTGTTGTACATTCAAAACATCCATCCGCAACAAAAATTTGCGTGAATAGTTCATATAAATACTCTAAGGATGATAGCGGTGAATTCATTATGATAATTCAACTACGAATAACATCGTAATTTCTAAAAAATAGTTAGATTATTAACCTACATATGGATTTGTATTTTTGAAGTTGAATTTCTTATATTGCAGGACCACAGGTTGAAACGTTTCTACATTTGTACTCTTGATTTTTTTTTTTCTTAACTTAAATTTATCAATAATACGAAAACATAACGCAATTTGTTCAAAAAATCAACTTATTTTGTTTTATTTTAAAAAGACAAACATATCTATACTAAACAACTACCTATCATATCAGTATTACTTTAGGAACTACTTATTTTAGGTGAAGAGGGAAGTGACCCTTTGGATCACGGTTGGTAACGAGTTGTTACAAACACCGTTGAAAAAGGTTAAGGGGACTTTTACAAGGAGGCAGTTAATAGGAGAAGATAATAGAAAAGAAATAAAGAAACTTACTCGGTGGAGCGGTGTATGTGCGTAATCTTTTCGCCAATAAATATTGCAATCATTAGAAATTATATAATTAATTTAACAGTGAGCAAGACGGTAATAAAAGACATTTACGCATGCAGTGAAGGTGTACCTTATACTATCCGTCACAACTTGAGTAGTGATATTGATCGTTTACTGATCATTTATTCTTAATATTTTGTAATGAATAAATGTGCATTTTAATATCTTATTTAAATTGCGAGTTCCCGTTTGGACTGATGTGTAACATAAAAGAGTATACAAGCATTATTATCTATATAATTAAATAAAAAATACAATGTATTATATTATTTCGAATAAAAGTTAACAGAACTGTCCAGGAGACTTTCTTGCAACTGACAAACGGCACTAAAGCTGTAGCGTAACATTACAAGGTCAATCAGTTATCAGACTAAATAATTAATAGAACTAAAATGTGTTGCTACTTAATTTTACATCTTTACTCACTATGATGAAATTTAAATTTGCTAATTCAAAATTTATCAACAAAAAACTTCCTTTGGGTGTTTTAGTTGGAGAAAATCCAATATCGTTCGTTTTTTTATAAGGCTGTTAAAATATACTTTGAAAACATTCAGATAGTTGTTTGAACCAGATTCAAAGTAGTTTGTTTAAATTTTCTTTTTAAACATTGTTCGTTTTACAAATTAAATAATTTGCTATAACGTACTATAGTTTGTTATATTACTATAATATTATATAACAATATACTATTTAGGTGTTATCTAACTGCGTTGTCGCAACTACTTGTACGATTTTAATTTAATAAAGTCTTTTAATCACACACGTGTTTTTAATAATTAATATTTTTTAATATCTTGTTGTATACTATTCTAATATCGTCACTAATTGAAGACGAAACATGGTGCAATCGGTATTTTAAATAATAAATCCATTAATATGTATATTATAATATGGGTAATAATGACGGATTACGAAAGGCCGGAAAAATTGAAATTGGAAGGTGGCGTACAAGCCAATTGCAAATTATTTAGGAAAGAAGTAGAGATCTACTTCACGGCTAACGAAATGACTAAAATGACAAAGGAAACTCAAGTCGCCAAACTGTTGAAACTGATGGGTCTGGAAGCCAGAAAAATATACTTCCAAAATGAGGAAAATAATGTAAGCGCAATACTTGACGCAATGGAGACACGGTGCATACCAAAGCGAAACTTAATAATGTCCTAATTAAAATTTTTCCAAAGAGAACAAAATCAAGTAGAACCATTTAATAAATTCGATACAGATTTGAAAGAATTAATAAAAATATGCGAATTCAAAGATGAAAAAGAACAATTACTAACAACACAAAGAGTCTTAGGCATCTACAATAAAAAGTCTTAATAAAAACTGTTAGAAAACAATTTTTACTTAGAAAGAACAGTTCAATTTTGACAATCCTTTTTGGTGGGTTTGATGAAAGAGGACAATTTGGAGTTGGATTTGTAGTATGTATGAATATAGTACCAACAATAAAAGAGTTAGAGTATTCAACCCAAGACTAGCGTTACTAAAAATAGAGACTAAGTGGTTTTGATATCGTATTCAATAACGTACATGCATCCACGGAGAACAAAACGCAACAAGAAAAAGAAGATTTATATATTGAGATAGAACTACTACTAGAAGGGATAAGTAATAGCCAAATAAAAATTGTACTAGGAGATATGAACGCCAAAATAGGGAAAGAGAGATCATTCAGACCAACTATTGGTATCCACAGTTTGCATGACATAATTAATGACAATATAACAAAAGTAGTAGAGTTAGCCATAGGAAAAGGTCTTAGAGTAAAGAGTACAATGTTCCCGCATAAAAACATACATTAAGGTACGTGGATATCACCTGATGGTAGGTACTCAAATCAAATAGACCATATATTGGTAAATGAAAGATTCGCCAACAACATAAAGAATGTAAGAACATACAGAGGAGCTGACTGCGACTCCGACCATTTTTTAGCAACCTTAGGGTTAAGCTAAAAACAAAGAGTAAGAAAATGAAATCGGAAATAATCAGGTATGATGTAGAGAAACTCAAGGATAATAGGAAAGTTAGAGAGTTTCAAGAAAACATACAAAAAGTTAACTCAAATCCTGAAACAGTAGATGAACAATGGAAAATAATTAAACATGCCCTTAGAAAAGTGTCAAAATTCTGAGTTTTGTATCTTAAATTATTTTAACATACCCAAAAAGGAAAGTACACTGATTTTCATAAATATTATTTAAATATTAACATAAAGTTAAACTTATTAAAATTGTACTAATTGGTTTTTTATGACATCGATATTAGCAGGTACACAGCATTGTTATTATCAATCGTAGTAAGGCACATTGTTGTGAACTTATAAATACACTAACCGACAATACAGAAAGTATATCTATTGATAGTCATAATTGATAATAAACTATCCGTGACTGTGACAGCAATGTCCATTCAATTAGCTACCTATATTTATAATCCCTTGTGTTTTATACATGTATATTAACTCAAAAATTTGAATCATTAAATGTTTATATCTAATACACTAATAAAGTTATACTAAAAATTCAAATGCCATTTACTATTAAATTAAAAATCCAAACATTCTATTAAATTCAAAATATATGTTCTCATTTAAAAACAAAAAATAAAGTTGACACCCTTACAAGTCATAAGGGATGAACACAAAAAGTTTTAAATAGTTAATAATTTAAAAATAATATGTAACTAAAGATAACTAAAAAAAAATGTTTAAATTATTATTACTCTGTAAGTAATTGAGTGGGTTATGATAAAAAAATCACTCTGATATACCCAATCTATAAAAAAGGCGACAAGCAAATCTGTAGTAAGTATAGAGGAATAGCGCTGCTAGATAAAACTTATAATATATTATCATATTGCATCCTGGATAGAATCAAACCTCTGGCCGAAGAAGTGGTGGGGGACTATCAATGTGAATTCAGGCAAAACAGGTCAACGACGGACCAGATATTTATAATCAGACAGCTATTCTAGAAAAACTGGAAATACAATAAGGAACTCCATATAATCTTTGTAGATTTTCAAAAGGCGTATGACAGTATAGATAGAACTAGCATAACCGAAATTTTGAAGTATTTCCATTTCCCAAGAAAAATAGTACATTTAATTGAAGCTAGTTTAAAACAAACTAAAGTTAAAGTAAAAGTAGGAAACGCTACATCAAAGATAGTGGAGGTAAAAACCGGACTTAGACAAAATGATGCCCTATCACCAATCTTTTTTAATTTAGTATTAGAGAAAGTGATCCGAGAAATGAATATTGAAAGAGATGAAGGAGTAAAAATGGATAGAACTTGTTTTAGTCTGCTCGCCTATGCAGACGACATAGTCCTGCTAGGGAAAGAGGAACAAAAAGTGGTAGACTTATGTGACAAGTTAATAGAATCGACAAAAAAGGCGGAGTTACATCTCAACACGGAGAAAACACAATACACGAAAGTTAGTAGGGAACGAGGTAACGTTCCTATAACTGAAACCATAACAGTGGATCAATACGAGTTCAAAAAAAGGAGGAATTCAAATACCTGGCAACTGTTGTTACACAGTAAAATGAATGTCAAATAGAAATTCAACAATGAATTAAAATGGGAAATAAATGCTTCTATACACTAGGCAAACTTTTAAGGTCTAAAATCCTTTCAAAAGAGGTCAAAACTCAGTTGTATCTGACAATCATACGACCAAAAATCATGTATGGTTCACAATGTTGGACGTTACGAAAGACGGAGGAGGATAGATTACATATTTTTGAGAGGAGGGTACTCCGCAAAATATATGGACCCGTATATGATCAAGATTTTCAAGGGTGGAGAAAGAGACACAACCAAGAACTGATGGAGATATTCAATAGACCAGGTATTTGTAAAGAGATCAAACGTAGTAAGTTGGAATGGGCAAGTATGTAGAAAGATTCAATGGTTCGAAGAGTGCTCCAAGAAAAACCAAGAAGCAAAAGACCACTGGGTAGACCAAGGCTACGCTGGGAAGATGGAATCAAAAATTATTTTGTAAATGCTAGAGGAGGGGATTATGGAGGCATGGATTGAAAGGAGGCAGCGGTAAATAGAAAAGAATGTGGGAGAGTTTTTTCTACGACAAAATGGTCTAAAAGGCCATAAAAAAAATATTGTCGTCACTAATAAAAGACAAAACAAACACAAAAAAAAAAAAGTCTGTAAAAATATATTTTTAATTACATAAATTATTTAATTATTTAACAAAATAGTTAAGAAATTAACTCCTTATTTAGTTAATTTTAAGAAAGATCAAAAAATTTTTTAAAAACTTAGCAGGAAGTCATTAAATCTAATAACTTATTAGATTCAATTACATAAAAATTAAAATCAACTTTTGCACATATTTTACAATAGAAAAATTGGTTTTTTAATTTCCACAAAGTATTCTGTCTCTCAACATTGAACTTGAAACCTAAAAAATTACAAAATTTTAAATTTTTTTTTAAGTTAAATTATAATAGGTCATCGCACTCAATAAAAAACATTTAATTGCCAGGGGTGCATATTTCATAAAGGCCGGCTGTAATTTACGGATGTTACCAGATTTTACTTTTACATGTTTCCCTAAATCAAGTAAATAAACATTATAAACATCATCCACATCGACTTCATTTTCGACCAGGTCACAAATACCCCTAAACCATTTACCGTTACCTAAAAATTAAATAATAGAATTATTAATTGGAATTGTTCGTAAATTTTGCTTTGAATAAAATGTTTATTTATTAGGTAAATTATTGAAATATCCAGAGTTTAAAACACGTATTAAATGATGCTTTATACTTATTAAAATTAATTAATTAACTACACTTGAACCATGAAACTTCATAATTTTGAAACTTTTTTAATTATATGTTAATAATTACCGTATGTAATGGCACAAAGCTCATCATATTGTGGTTTATAGAACTGTATATCTGTATCATTTAGAGTGTAAAACAGATTCATTTTATTTTTTAAAATACTCATTTCATGCTCATCATTAACATTTGCCATATAAAAATAATCTTTTGAAAAACGAAGCACTTTGAAAGTATAGACTAGATTAATTATTAGCTTTCGTTCAGGTAAATCCCACCGCAGACTATAAATTTTTGGTCTATAAACCTGATTATTGTAACAAGTTTGCACTTCGCTTTTTTCAAGGACATCTACAGTTTCCAAAAGAGAACTTTTAACAGATGACAATAAAGAACACTGAGTCCCTGTAGACTTGTAATTTACAGTTAAATCCAAAGGTAATTCATTCATTTGCGTAACAGACTCAATTATTTCTGCAATGGAGTTGAGCTGTGTACATTGTTCGCTTGATAACACAGAACTCTGTATACCGGTCTCTGTGTATACGACATTTAATGAAGATACATCTGTTTGGGTGACGCACTCGATTCCCTCGGCAATGGAGTTGATCTGTGTACATTGTTCGCTTGATAACACAGAACTCTGTGTACCGGTCTCTGTGTATACGACATTTAATGTCGATTCATCTGTTTGGGTGATGCACTCGATTCCCTCGGCAATATAGTTGATCTGTGTACATTGTTCGCTTGATAACACAGAACTCTGTATACCGGTCTCTGTGTATACGACATTTAATGTCGATTCATCTGTTTGGGTGATGCACTCGATTCCCTCGGCAATATAGTTGATCTGTGTACATTGTTCGCTTAATAACACAGAACTCTGTATACCGGTCTCTGTGTATACGACATTTAATGACGATTCATCTGTTTGGGTGACGCACTCAATTCCCTCGGCAATGGAGTTGATCTGTGTACATTGTTCGCTTAATAACACAGAACTCTGTGTACCGGTCTCTGTGTATACGACATTTAATGTCGATTCATCTGTTTGGGTAACAGACTCATTAACTGTAGATAATTCGTTGGTTTGTGTACATTGTTCGCATGATAATAGAGAGTTCTGTGTAGCAATCTTTGCATGGACGACAATTGAAATTTGCGTATCTGATACATTAAATTCAACGGCAGTGTTAGTCTGGGTGAGCCCATCGACGTGAATAACTTGTTCATTGAAATTTGATGATATAACTCGAGTGGTTCCCTCTAGTTTATTTAATTTTGAGTAATAATGTACTGAAAAATATTATTAATAAAAATTATTATACTAATATTTATAGAAATAATATTATAAAAACCCAACACAAGGGGGTCGACACACAAATAATTTTGTTAATAATTTAATAAAATTGTAAGTATTTTAAAAAAGTAAATTAAAATGTTGACCTGTTATAGCAATAGGTTTATTGCAATTTGTAGTTGAATTGAATGATGATTCATCCGTTTGCGTTTCAGACATAATAAACTGAGCTTCAGCGCTGGTCTGACTATATATATCAGAAGACAATATTGAGCTTTGAGATGTTATATCTTCTGTCGATATAAGTGTCGGTAATTCACTATCTATCAAGGTGGCTAAATAAAGTATTGTAAAAAAATTAAGTCTGCTATTGTTGTTAATAACTGAGTAAGTATTGAATTACTTCGATTTTAGTATAATATAAGCTTTACAATAGTAGTAAGCAATTTTTGATCTTTTAAGCAATATAATAATTCCATATAAAAGGGAAATACAGGGTATAATAATAAATTAATAATGACGGGGAAAAGAATATAAATGTGAAACATGAAAAGTATAGGAGGACTGGACGAGACTGGACTTTTTGATGAAGAAACGTCGAGTTACGGGTCAGGTCGTAGGTGTGCGAATAACTTTGTATTTTTGTAAGACTTAATTAATTTTGTGTTAAATTTTTATAATATATTTGACTTTGTGTTTTTACGTTATTTAAATAAAATAATTATTTAAAAAGCTCTACTTGAGAGCAAATACTTTATATCCGACGTGATATTAAAATTTGTGTGTGCGGCAAGAGTCGAGGTTGGACTACTGGTCCTTTAGTTAATCTTAATAATTATTGTACGAACTGGCTAGTTTTTGGATTTAACCGTTCTTTAGTAGGAATAGTGAAAAAAGTAGTTGTTCTGGTGGCTGACAAGGAGCCACACTTCAGTCTGCTACTTTTGAGCTAGACCGAGCTGACGGTTCTAAACTCTACCCCTTTGGTAGTTCACTAATTTGAGGGATTGGGGCTGAGCAGTTTATCCAACGGGAGGACTCGAGAAGAGCTTAAACGACGAACTCGTCGTCAATATATATATATATATATAAAAAAAACATTAATTAATTTGTGTAAACCTTTTGTGTCTACGTTGGGACACTACCGACGTACGACACTATCTTTTGTAGAAAACTAATTATTTATAAAGATTATCAATTTAACAATCGTTCAAATATGCATAGTTACCTCTCTTCTTATTTTTGAAGCCAAGCTTCGTCTTTAAATTTCTGCAATAGCGGTTTATAAAATTTGCCATTTAATTTAAAGTATTCAACAAGTATTAAAGTACAATAAATAAGATTTGAATTTTATCTACTATTTATTACAGGTCACAGATGATTTTATAGCAGAGNATATTACTATCACAGATGATTTTATAGCAGAGCGGAAATCAACACAATTAGTAAAAATACACAAGGTATCTATGGTATTTATTTATTTTCAACCAACTAATATCTATAAGTAAATAAGTATGATAAAATCTTTTATTTTAAATTGAGAATTGGAAAAATTCTTATCAATTTATTTATTAATTACACATTGACTATTTACCCAACTAGAACTGAATAATGACGAGAATAAAATCAAATAATCATTTTGTTGCGGGACTGCGTTTGTAACGGATTCATTGGGTCTAATATGTAATACTCTTTAATTTTTAAATTAATGTAATCCATGAATTGCATTTGATTATTCAGCATGCCATGTTTTTAGTTCTACATTGTATCAAGGATACTTGAGGAATGTTTTCTTTTTAGCT
The DNA here is from genome assembly GCF_025091365.1 of Daktulosphaira vitifoliae. Classification (NCBI taxonomy): domain Eukaryota; kingdom Metazoa; phylum Arthropoda; class Insecta; order Hemiptera; family Phylloxeridae; genus Daktulosphaira; species Daktulosphaira vitifoliae. Next base: position 7,520,951 of record NW_026099575.1, read on the forward strand.
TTAGCACAATGTTTTTTCAATTTTAGAAACTATTGCTGATTGTATTTTGAATTTTTAGTTGGATTCATTGGGTCTAATATGTAATACTCTTGAAGTTTGAAATTAATGAAATCCATGAATTAAATTTGACAATTCAGCATGCCATGGCGTAATGACTGAATTATTTTTTCAAAATTATATCTAATTTCTGTTTTTTTATTAAACTCTAAAATTATAAATCCTGCCTGTTTTTTATAGTCTTTAGCCAAATAAATATCAATCATAATGTTGTTAAAAATATTATCATCGTACAGACACATAAAATAACTATTTTCTGATATTTGTATAGTATACATTGTATGAAAGTTAGGTTCTACAAGTGAATGAAATAAATAAATTCTTTGTATGACCTGTTGTATTTTATCTTTATTTTGGTAATTTATTACAGTATTGATCATTTTTTAAACTATGATCTTGGGTTATTTTAAATTTGATCCATAAAATAATCCATCCGGATTTGTTAGTCGTCATCAGTTTTATCAAATGACAAATTCAACAAATTTTCTTTATATATAACTGATTACAATATTTTGTTAGTATTATCCAACAATATCTTTCCCTTGGTGGATTATTTAGACTGTTTAACAGATGCGCTATCCTTTTTTAGAATAATTAAGTAAAGTTAGCCCCATTTTCATTATTTATCCATCATTTTTCAGACACATTTTTATCATCATAACATACCATTTTAGATTTTTTTTAATATACAGAGTAATGTCTAGAANTTTTTATCATCATAACATACCATTTTAGATTTTTTTTAATATATAGAGTAATGTCTAGATTTAGTGTCATAGTCTATTTGAAACATTGTAGCTGATTAGTATAAACGAAATCTTTTATTGTAAATCGAGAACTGGAAAAATTTTTACCAATGACAAGAATAAAATCAAATAATTATTTTGTTGCGGGGCTGCGTTTGTAATAACGTAGACGACACAATTTAGAATTATCGATTCGTGGAGTTAAATTAAAATATTAAACAGATAGTTAGAATAGTTACGGTGTACAAAAAGAAAGATAAAGACAAATAAAATATAAGTATTGATTTCGTACTAACGTTGGTTGCTGTTCTTGGTTACAGGGGTTTGTTTAATAATTGAGGATCTTGGTCAAAACCAAGAATCGGAAGCTACCCGACGTCTGCCCAAATATCGTCTCTATTTCCTTAAATGAGTTTTAATTGCCTGAAGGAGACACAGGCAATCGTGTACCTTAGTTATAGGGGATAGATTATTAAATAAAATTAGACTATTGTTTTATGTCAATGACAAAGTAAAGTTATATTTTAGATGTTCAGTAAGTATAAGTTATATGTAATGTACAATACGTCTGACCTGAATCCTAGTACAGTTGGTTAGTAGGTATATCCAAGTGAGACGGAGTTGGTTGGCTATGATGACAATTGGCGATAGACGGGTCGTTGAATAAAACAAGTTAAGTTATAAATAATATAAATAAGATGAAAGTAATAATATTGAAAACTATGTCTATAACGGCCACTCAAACACAACTGCCCTTTGTTAGTTCGACGACAGTATCTCCGGGCTACAAACGAGTAGAATTGTCACTTTAGTATCTTCCTCTGCTAAATTATATGTATTACGAATTAAGTATATGGAAATAAAACGTGTGTAATATAAGTGGTAAGAACATAGTAATAAATGTTCTTACACACCTTTAAAATAATAAAGTGTGATATTCACTGCAAAATGGGACACAATAAAAAATAAATAAAAGATAAAATTGATATTTAATAAATTTTTATAAAAAGTCATTTAATAAAGAAAATTTAAATAAAAATAATCTTTATAAGATATCCATACTTTAATTCATACATTTAAAATAAGAGCCGAACTCCAAATTTTGGATTTTTTCAAAATAAAAAAGTATAAAGAATTTTCATAAGCTTTAATTGAATCTCTTATAGAAGTATTTATCATAACTTAAAATTTGTTAGAAGTTCTACTTCATATATATTGAGACTTTATGGTAAAATATAATTATTTAACTTAAGAATTACTAATAAATTGTCAAGTTCAAGATCTTGCCAAGGTACAGGACAAGTTGAATTTTTTAATGGTGTAAGTTGACATACCATAGCTTAGTTAAGTTATAAAGTGTGATTTAATAAGTGCACTACTTCATCTACTATTTCATAAAAATGTATGAATTAAAGTATGGTTATCCTTTAAACATTATTTTTATTATAATTTTCTTTATTAAATGAGTTTTTATAAAAATTTATCAAATATCAATTTTATCTTTGATTTTTTTTTTATTGTGTCACATTTTGCAGTGACTATCAAGTATCAATATTTTTAAGAGTTTGTTAGTCCAGTGGTATTTCTGAAAAAACCTTTTTTGTTAAATTTTTATATGCTGATTTGTGATCATATACTCTTTAAGACATATAGTACAGAAATGTTATTTTTCTAAGCTATAAGTTGGCCAAAAAAATTATTTGCGAGTATATATTGTATACCCTCTACACCATTCATTATAGCGCATAAAAAAACAAGTTTTAGTGCTATTATTTAATAGCCCTAGTTCAAATATTTTCTTAATAAAATGTGTGGCATTAATCAAAAAAATTGTTGTTATATTTAAAAATAATAAATTATGTTGATTTTATTAAAAGAAAGGTTACAGTACAATAATAATAATAATTATAATAATTGATACAAGTAGACATAAACAAGAATTAACAATTAGTTTTGCTGAATATAAGAGAACAAGTAAATCATTAAACAAAACTTAAATGTATGGTTTTCAATAATAATATGTATAATACTCATATTGGACGCAACTCGATATTCATACTTAATATATAAATATTGTGATATAATTTATTGTAATTTAATAAAATATTTATTATACACTTTGTGATAGTAATTAAACATTGAAAAATACAATAATTATATGAGTACTAATGAAAATTAAATCAATTTAAATAATAGCCCATTGAATTACACTCATATCTTTACCACCAATTGTAATCAGTCTGGAATCGTCATGCAAAAAGGCCACATTGGTCACGTGACTACTATGTCCTCCATAAGAGTGGCACAGTGACTAATAAAATTTAATCATAAAAAATTAATACATTAAAAGTGTTATTTCATTGTAAAAATGAATTTCTATTTAAAATAAAATATACAATAAAATAATCAGATTATTTATTATACATAATTATATTATAATTTTTCTAACTGAATTTTTATGCTATTTTATTTGTAATTTATTAGCATAAGTTATAAGTATATATTAGCATAAGAACTCCTTAACAATATGAACATTTCCCTTTTTTTTTTTTTTGTCAAAACAATGACATAAACAATACCNTAAAGTCATCACCAGTGGCCATTAACTTTGAATTATTACATCGTTCACAAGCATTTACATCAGTACCATCAGCACCTTCTGGCCAAATACCAATAGAAGTGAATGTCAACAGACATGAATTTGAAGCCCAAATAACATCTCTGAGTTGTGTGCTTTGAGGGACTAGACAACAAACTTTAGCTTTCCCTATAATGTTTTAATTTTACAATAATCATAGTTAACAACTTTCTAGTTAAGTCATAGGCATAATTTTATAAAGTAATAATATATTACTTTATATTACTGTTTATCAGCAGTCGTTGAATACACGGGTATTTTTAAGTTCCGTCTTTCTGTTTTTTTTTCTTTCTTTCGTTATAGTGGTATACTAATCTAATTTAGTTTATTGTAAAAATGTAACAGTCTTGTCCTACAAATTGTCTATTCTATGGATTGTATACATAAAACGTAAATGTAAATTAAAAAAAAAAAAATCAAAAAAGAAACTATTATATTATTTAAACAGCAAAACGTAAAGCAGTGCCGTGTCGGTTATCCACACGTCATTGCCTGCGGTACTTATCTCGTTGAGCTGTCGCACGACGTCCTCTTATCTAAATTACCGCCGCCGTCATGTCTATAACTATTAACAAAGTTGATAATCACGTTAATCATAATAAAAACACAAATAATCAGCTCTCGCCGATAGTGTTGAATAATACTGCCGATGGCTGGAAAAAGATTCCCAACAAAAGGCAACATTCTTCTTCTTCAAACTCAAATACTGGTTCACCTCCCTCAATCACTTCTAGCAAAATAAGTATTAAACTATTCCACTCTTCAAATTGCTATGAAATACTTAATGATGAAAATGATGTTGAAATCACATATAATCAGGTTCTCCCTGAAAATAATTCGGAACAACCAATCAAAATCCCTCCCCCTATTTTCATAAAAGGTGTGGAAAACTTCACTGATCTTTGCACTGCTCTTATTGAATTGATTGGAATGGACAATTTCATATGTAAATCAACAGTAGATCGTCTTAAAATACAAACAAAAAATCCAGATTCGTATAGAACACTGGTACGGTTTTTAAAAGATCAAAAAGCGGAATTTCACACCTACCAGTTAAAAGAAGACAAGCCTTTACGCATAGTGATCCACAATTTACATCCTACTACTTCGGTGGATACAATAAAAAATGAGCTTGAAATTAGACTTTTTGTAGTTAGGCAAGTAACTAACGTTATTCATAAAATTAGTAAAAATCCCTTACCATTCTTCTTTGTTATGATAAATCGAAAGAAATATATGACTTATCCTCCTTATTACATACAAAGATTAAAGTTGAACAGCCGTATAAACCCAAAACAATAAGTCAATGCATAAATTGTCAAGATTATGGTCACACAAAAGTCTACTGTGGTTACCCGCCGAGATGTGTGCGTGTGGAGCTAATCATATGTCGTCTAACTGCTCATAGCCTCGTGAACAACCTCCAAAATGTGCACTGTGCTCAAGTAGCCGCCCAGCCAATTACAAAGCATGTTCAGTTTACAGAGATCTGCAACAACGAAAAAAATCTACACATAAAAGTAATTTTTTATATGAAAATTTAAAAAATAAGAATTTTAATGTACAACAAGACAATCACTCATTAAAAGATTTCCCTAATGTTAACCACACATCTCCAAAACAAACATATGTTCAAATTACTTCCAATAATACTAATAATCAAATTTCTCCACCTTCGTTAGATATAAATAAAGTCATGTCAACTTTCCTTGAAGACCTTAAGTCTCTAATCAATCCCCTTATATCTCTCCTAACAAAAGTTATCTCCAATTTGCTCGAAAAAAAAAATGACTAGTCAGTCCTTTACACACAATTCATTACTAATCCTTCAGTTTAATGCTAATGGCTTAAAAACCCACATTAATGAACTACAAACTGTCCTTCATACTAAATCTGATAATTGTAAAAAGCATTTTTTATTGAGTAGCTATTCACATAATAATGTTTTTGTTCTAACGAACATCACATATAATATAAATATATATATAAAATATATATATATATATATATAAAGGTCACAATTCCAAGGGACTTTTTCGCTTTGTTGTTTTTTAATCATTTTTGTTAACTTAATTCCATTTAGATTTGCCAGTTTGATGAGTGACGGTAGCTGTTTTGATATATAAGCATTTTATGGGTTCTCGTAACACATAAGAGAGGTGTTTGGTAAAGAATGCCTTTAGTAAAGATTTAGTGGATCAGTTGTCACAAACGCCGTTGATTCGTATTATTTCGCGTGACAACTGATCTCTAACTTAACTTACCCAACACGGCAAATCGGTGACCTCAGTGTAAATTGTCATCCGTATAAAGTTCATCGTCATAATTCAGTAAGTGTATTGTTTTATGTGTCATCCTTTTTTGTAGCAAGCGCCTTCGCTTGAATGGTTAATTTGTTCAGCCATTGTACGTCATAATTTTTATTATTTGTTGTTTGCACCCTTGTGCTCAAAATTATCGTGCCCTTGTACTCTGACCATCTCTAAATAACTTCATTGCCGGAATCGCTTTTCCGCCGTATGTTTTCATCTGCCAATACATACCTGGATCTACACTCTGACTCGTGATACTCAGACGTACGACACCATTACCACAAGATCTCATACAGTCCACTCACACTGTCAACGACGTCATCTATTCTACTAAGTTTCATATTATTTTTAACATGCTTATATTAGTTTCACATGTATGTTTGTTGTTTGTTGTAAGTTTGTAACTCCACGCGGCACGTGTTATTATGTCGCGTATCCCGTCGTATATGACCTTGAGACTAGACTGTCGTAACGCATTCACCCCACCCCACTTACCACTCGACAACAACAATATTTTTCTGTATATTTTTATTTTTGGTTTTCGTACCCGTATACGCGTGCGTGTCATCAATTATATATTTATATATATAGCAAATTTTTATTGTGATTGATACGGTCTCGCATCGTTTCGTTATACACGATGCCCCACGACTCGTGCCACCTTTATCAGCCGTCGCTCTTTTTTATGAGTAATTGACTGACCAACACCGCGCGTTATACGCCGCGGTGCAAAGTCCAGCAAATGCCGCACGGCCGTTGACGTCCCGCCGCTAATGATACCTGTTGTCAAAGTGACAACGTTAACAAACCGATCTGCACTCGTACACCGTCGTCATGTACGCTGCTAACGTACTTAAGTCGCTTTACATGTATATATATATACATTTCTAATTACTATTAAAACTTATATATTAATACGCTTTATTCTCATTAGAAGATACATAGAGTATTTATTCCGATTACAAAGGATGATTCCCGTATCGTCATTTTTCGTCACTACTCCACGTTACGCGCCTGCTGCTTTCCTTGGGTGTGATAGCCGTTTCTTAGACTCCCTCTCCGGAATCGAACCCTGATTCCCCTTTACCCGTTACAACCATGATATTGATAGTAACTACTATCATAACATGTAACTAAAAAGTGAAAAATAAATATAGTTTAAAAAGACTAAAAAACACGCTTTTAAAGAACATCGAACTAAAAAGTTCAAAATAATTTTTAAAATAAGCGTAAAACAATAATGAACGAAAAGTACTAGTATTATTGTGATAAAAGCGTGGGTGCTCTGTGCGATATTTTTCGTATATTGAGCACTCGACGCTTTTATCACAATAATACTAGGACTTTTCATTCAATATTGTTTTAAGCTTATTTTAAAAATTATTTTGAACTTTTTAGTTCAATGTGCTTTAAAAGGGTGTTTTTTAGTTTTTAACTATATTTTTAATGTTATTTATTATTTTTAAAATTAAGTTAACTATTTTGTTTTGTGCCGCTTCGCCTGTCATTAGTATTTAAGGGTCCCCGTTACCCCTTAATTTTAAGATACTCTACGAAGAACCTTTAATATATCCGGTTATTGTTCACATCAATGTAAATAGTAATGTGTCCTGAACATTAATAACATAAATAAGTGGACAGCAATCAGAATATAAAGCTCTCTGTATACTAACAAATGGTCTGCGAGTGCAATGAACTTGTATTACAAATAATTGAATCGTCTAGATATGTAGTGCAGTGTGGTAGTAGCGCATTTGTTTGGCTTATGTGATCATCTATGAAGCGTAAATATTGACACATAGTTTTTTGGTGAATAGCAGTTCTGTGCCATTAGCCAACACGTTGCGTGGTATGCTTATGACATCTACAAGAATAGAAACCGACCGTCATACTGTACCATCACGACCCTTGAGTAAATGAAAATTAACCTTCTGAATCCCTGGTACTGTTTTTCAATATATTCAATCGGCCAACACTTTTATACGACATAAAATGGTGGCTATCAAAAATACGACTATTATTCATGAACTCCTACCATTTAACCGTTTTATTTTGTAATCGTCCAATACACCGATTAATGTCGATTAGGTTGACTATATGAATTTCCTAATTTCATACGCTCAAAATTGTTAAAAAATATAATCCAATCATACAAGTAAACATTTAGATATTTATCGTATTTATGTAGTGCATGTATGAGATATTTATGTTATTCGTATAAGCATAACTAGGTACTTTATTTAACTTAAAATATATTCTATAGAGATGTTATAAATTGTAATTGGCATATGGTCGACAACTTGTGAAAAATCGTATTTTATCATTTTATAGTAAAAGATTTTTAAATTTATATTTATAACTTTAGAAAAGAGGTTAGGTTTTTGAGCATTAACGTTATAAATTTAGCATGAAATATTTCTCTTTTGATATTAATATCCGTAAAAAAATAATTTAAACATATTTACAATAAAACATCTCGTCTCAAAAGTTTTTACAAAAAAAAAAAAAAAACGATTAAAAATATGAATTACAAAATTTAAAAATTGTGATTAAATTTAAAACTTAAGTGAGAGTACATTCATCGATTAAACACAAAATTCAACAAGAATTAAACGTTTAAATAACGTTGTTTAAATGTTTTGTGAATCAAAAGTTCATATTTATATAACGTTGCACAATTAACATTAAGTTAACATTGCAACCTTAACATTAAATTAACGTATTAAATTTAACATTAAAAGGAATTTAATATCATTGGACAAATATCCATATTGTAGTATCATATTTTAATACATGTAATAATTAATACTTATATTTAATAAAATATATCACCAAATTAGTGTTCCCCCGTGGATAAGATGAGTAATAAAATAATACCCTTACACAAAATTTAACCTCCCTCTTACGCATTCCATAAAACGCCCACATAAAAGATTCTATCACATTAACCAATCAAATACAGCAAAAAATATTTCAAGAATCTCACCAGAGATCGCTAAACCAGTTTTGCGTGCTATAAAAAGGCCATTTTCCCCCAAATTCACGGCTTCGCTTCCCTTAGTGTGGTTCTCTTGCGGTGGTTATGTACGACTTCTGAACATCCCTCTAGCGGATACTGGGACGCCTTGCCAATCCATCTCTGCATCTCTACGGCTCTCTGGAATTCTCAACCAAAATACAAAAGTGAATGTGCGTGAGTTTATGTTTCATTCTTAGTTACAATTCTATATGAAATCTCCACTATTTTTACCCTCTTTCGTAATTACTGAAAATATTATACATCTTATTTTCGGTCAAATACTTTTGGTGATATAAATATTCTAACACATATAAAATATTGGTGTCTATTTATTTCTTTTTATTTACATTTATATTTATATATATAAGCATATTCTAAGGTACTTAATTTGATTGAATTGTATCTATTACTTATTGAAGGGCCACAACCTTGCTGGACAGGGTAATAGTACAATAATATCATAATTAGAATTTTAGTTAATCATAAGATTTCTTAAAAGCATCTCTCCACTTATCGACTAGCTAGTCTGATCTCTGCCACAGTGCGGGCAATCGGAGTGTAGGACACTTATATAATTTATAACGCATTACTTATTAATATTATTTTGTAATATACATTAGATATTTTAAGGTACTTAATTTGATTGAATTGTATCTATTACTTATTGAAGGGCCACAACCTGGCTGGACAGGGTAATAGTACAATAATGTCATAATTAGAATTTTAGTTAATCATAAGATTTCTTCAAAGTGTCTCTCTATTTATCGACCAGCCAGTCTGATCTCTGCCACAGTGCGGGCAATCGGAGTGTAAGACACTAGTATAATATATTGTGCAAAGAACCGAAATTGAGCTCGCATCTACCCTAGATCACTCTTTGGACGACTGAAAAGACGTAGGTCACTTGGAAATAGTTTGTTGCACAGGACAGTTATGTTGTTTAGAAGTTCTTTATTTGCTTTATAAATTATGAAATAATAAATATATTAAGGTAAAACACCATATACAAGGTTAAGAACTATACATAAATATACAAAAGGTTTTTACAAAAGACAGAGTTATAATAAACTTAGACTTCACCTTGGGTAGATTTAATATAGAATTGTACTAGAAAAGTAGTTACACACGAGTTAATAATAATATAAACCGTATAAATATAATTGCGTACATTAATGCGTAAACGTATACGTCGATAATTGTTACATCAACAACATCATTCATCTCAAGAGAATATCAGGATAGTCAGAGGTAAGTGAAACATTTGTTTACATAATAAGTCTATAATAGATCCTTTACTGAAGAATTTTTTAGTAATAAACAATTAGAACAGGATAGGTCATTGAGAATAAACTAAAATATTTTTATAAAAAATACGATACTTGTGACTCGCCGGAAATTAGTGTACGCGTTTCTGTGCAGGAGCTAGGTAGTGACCCTTCTTTGTAATTCCATCTTATTCATACATTAGACGTCTTTACACAAGCATACATACCCCGAGATCCCTTTCTATTTCATTTTATTGTAGTCACTGCCGGGTATCTATAGCCACTTTTACTTTCCATTGCTGCCCATCCTTTTTACACCACGCCCGCTACGATTATTATTTCCTTATTGGCCACCTGTGTTACATTTCTTTCTTTTCACACCTAACAACATTCCTTTGCTACCGCCACATACCACCTTTTTACTTATTTTTTTGTTTATTACAAACCCCTTTTTTTTACTTCTTTTTGTTTATTACAATATAATACTCCAAAATGATGGCTGTTGCCATGCACAAGCATATGAGAATATGTGCAGTTTTTACAACAGGCATATTATTAAAATTTTTGTGGCACAATTAATATAAGTAGTTTTTAACCGGTAATCAAATGATAAATTATATTAAATATAATAGGTGTCTAACTCTTTTTCCCTTTTACTATCACAATATGTGTATTTCTCTTTTTCTAACTTTATTTCATCAATAAACTGGTTTCGTAGAATGAGAAAAGGGGTAAAATTTATTTTCGTTTGTGGGACGTTACTATAATAATATAACTGTAAGAACGTATTATGCAGTAAAAATTATAATTATAGAAATTATTAAAAAAAACATATCTTAAGAAACAAAATAAGTTTATATACCAAATATTATTGATCTAAGACAAAGAACTGCCAATTATTTATTAACAGATTGAAAAAAGTTTTAAAAAGATTTGTCATGAATGATAAATAAAAGAATATTATATTATATTAATAAGTATTTTAGAACATAGTTGGCATATAATTTTAGCATCTTTATAAAAGCATTCATGTGTTTTATGATTAGACTTTGTGCAAATGGCACATTTGATATTATTTGTGCTATTTTTTATGGGATATTGATAATTATTGCTATATGGCTTGTAATTGTTGTGTTGTGTTTTGTTTGTTTTGAATTGTGTTATAATTATTAAAATTTCTGTTAGCATTTGTGAAAATTGGAAATTGTTTTCGCAAAGTATTGTTATTATTGTTGCAATAATTGTTATACGATTTGTTTCTAATATCTCTTTCATGTTTAGGATAAGAAATATTTTGATAATTATATGACCTGTTATTTCTTCTTTGTGGTAAATAACTATTTTGAAATTTTTTATTCATAAATGAATGATTATTATAAAATTTTTGATTAAGATTGGGTTCATGTTGTTTGTTCATGAAAGGATAATTGTTTTGAAAATTTTGGTTGGAATTGTTTGGAATTTGTTTATTCATAAAAGAGTGGTTGCTTTGAAAGTTATGATTAAAATTAGGTTCATATTGATTATAAGGGAACTCCTTGTTATATTGCTTATTGTTAATGCAGATCTTTGTAAGAAGGTTACTAAGTATTTTGGCTTATGCTCCTCTGACCAATTATTAATTGATGCTGCTCTATTAAAAGTTTTTAAGAAAGTCAACTCTCTCATTTATACCCCCCGAAAAAGTGTTTGGGCTAAAATAAGGTATTTTTGTATTATCCGTAAAAATTTTATTTATTATAGTTTTTGTTGTGTTAATAGATTGGTTAGGGTATGTCTCTCTCTCTTTTTCTTTCGCTAATACTTGCAAAAGTAGTTTTGTTCTTAATTCCGATACTCGCCCTGTTATTGGTAGATTTCTTTTTTCAAGTTCAGCTTCTAATTCTGTTTTTTTGAGCCTATTAATATATTCAACAGCTTTTCTTTGTTCCTCTGTTGCATCCTCTATCACAATTTCACCTACTTCCTCAGTTATAGAATTGTTTTCCATTATTTATTTTTATATATTAATTTTTTTTTTTTTTAAATATTAATTTAATTGAAATAATTTTAGTATGCAATAAGACTTTTTTTACACTAAAATTATTTTTCTTATTCTTAAAAATTTTAAATATTATCATTTTTTGTGGTAATGAAAATTTTTGTTTAATTATATTCTTAAATTATTATTCGTTAGCAATATGAACTACAAATTTAGAAAATTTAATCTCAACATTTTTATTCACTTTTATATCTTTATTATTATTATTTTTACTTCTCAAATTATTATTTGATAGCAATACGAACTACAAATTTGGAAAATTGGTTGCTCAAATCTGACTCCCCCTTTTTTTTTATATATTTTTGTCAAAAGTGTGTTTTTTTTTTGTCTTTCGTTATGTAATGTTAAATTATAACCCTTAGTTAAAATTAACTAAGCTTATAGTTGGGCGCCACTTCATTCTTAACTCAAAAATTAATAAAAAAAAAAATAAAGAGTAAAAGGAAAAAATCAGAATATTATTGTTGTTGGAATTTAAAAAAAATGAAATTGGGAGTTACTTTTGATTCGGGGTGTAATTCGAGGGTCATAAAATAACAATGTCAATTTTCTTATGGATTTAAAAAATCTTACCTGGTAAATTCTCTGAATCTTATAATATCCTCAGTGATGATATTGGTAAAATGATAAATAAAATAACACAAGTTCAAATTTTTAGTTCACGAATTAACATATAAAAACTTCGACATTGACGATCACGACATTCGCATAGTTTAATACGAAGCTCGATAAGAACAGTCGGGAACAAGGGTTTGCTCTGGCTTTTTATAATTTTTTTTTACCCCCAAAAATTGTCACTGTCGAATTTTTAGTATAATTGTTTATTGATAAATAAGTATGAAACACAGAGATTATTACAGATGAATAGAATATAAATTATTTTGACGTTTACATATACAATATTAACATAGTTTTTTTACAAGTAAGCAAAGATTAATACAATGCATTTAATTATTAAAAGTAGAATNCAAAGATTAATACAATGCATTTAATTATTAAAAGTAGAATAACAATGATGACAAAAATAATATATAGATTTCCTTTTGGTAAGAAAGGATTTTAAAAGTAACTATTAATTGATTTATGACCGAACCGCATACACTACAATGTAGCCAAACAGTGTGAGTTTGTTGACTATTTCTCTTAAGTGTTTATTTAAATTTTTGTTCGAAAAGGATCATGTCCTTGTAAGAATATAATGTATAATGAAACAACTTAAAATGAACCATTTCTATAGATAGAAGTGGTGACTATTTGAAATGAAAAAAAACGGTAGCACAGTGGGGTCGAGGCACAGTATAGACGTGGCATAGATGAGATAAGTATAGATGATATCTGACAGTGATTAAAATCACTATCATAAGAAACGCTTCGATGCAAATCTGTAGATAGTGTTTCCTTTAGAGAAATTGGTGAAATATTTTAAAAGCAACATGAACTCTTATTTCTTTAATTATATCCTGATTAGTAGTTCTTTGATTTTAAAATATAATATATGAATAAATACTAATTATAGTTTTTAAATTTAGTATGAAATTGTGAGGCCAGCTATGATGTATGGTTAATAGTGTTGGGCGGTTGATAAGAAAGTAGAGCAGAGAATAAGTGTAGCAGAGATGAGAATGCTTAGTTGGATGAGTGGAGTGACTAGAGAAGATAGGATAAGGAACGAGCATATAAGAGGAAGTATAGGTGTTGCGTCAATCGTGGATAAGATGACAGAAAATAGACTTAGATTGTTTAGTCATGGTATGAGGAAAGAAGAATCGAAAGCTGTAAGAACAGTTATAGAAATGAATGTTGAAGGAAGAAGAGATAGAGGAAGACCAAAAAAGAGATGGAGGGATGCTATTGAATGCGATTTGAGGACAGCTGATGTGAGCGTAGAAGATGTGGGAGATCGTGTCAAGTGGAATCTTAGGATAAGGGTGCCCGACCCCAAGTAGTTGGGATTAAGGCAAAGAAAAAGAAAAATATTACCAGATATTCCGGTGGCAATTGACATAATATGATTGTTATTTCGGAATGTACAATTTAGCGTTTAGTTGGGTTTAAATAATATAGCGTCAAATCAATTACCTACTCTATCGGTTGTATCTCAATATACACTACACTTTAATGATACAATAAATAAATAAACTCACACATACACACATATGCATTTATAACATTGTGTCTAATGTAAGTATAACATGATAAAAAGTAACCGTAAAATGAAAAAAATGGAATATAAATTTTATTACTCATATTAAATGTAATGTAACTCGAAAAATATTTGTTTAAATGAAAAAATATAAGATTATATTTTTATTTATAATTGTCTTTTAAACAACTTTTGTGCGAAACTTTTTTTTGTAAGTTAAATATTTTTTTTTGAGAAAATTAAGAAAGCTCATATTTTTGAACTTTTGCGAGGATTTAAAAAAAAAGCTCAATTCCAATCTTGAGGACTATTAGTATGTCATTATACATATTTTAATTCAACTTTTAAAAAAACAAAATTTTTTCCGCAATTTTTCCTTTGTTGACTGGCCTAGATGTCAATTTTAAACTTGTAATTGAGCTAAAAGTTATGGTAATATATTCAATTTATTTTACTATAAACTTTCATAAATCTTTATCAAAAATTTTTCATCAACTTTAAAGAACCAAAAAAATAGGTTAAAATTGAAAATTTGGACTGATTATTTTTAACATATTAAAAATCAAATCAGTAATAATTTGAAAACAAATTTTTTTTTCTTTTAATTATTATTTTATATATATAATTAGTAATAATATAAAAAATTAGAAGTGATAGAAATAGTCTACTTGCAGATTTGAAAACAACGCGAAAAGTTGATTTAGAAAAGTATATTTTTGCTTCTGATGAAAGTTCCTTGTAGTCCAGTGCATTTTTTTATAGTAACAAACAGTTTTTATTGAAAATTATTGTATCAAGCCCTTTAAATTTTTATACACGTAAAAGTAAAGCAAAATATAACTTCTTTATTATTTTTATAATTTCTCCGTTTAAATTACAATATTAAATATCAATTTCATACTAAATTTAATAATTATAATTAGTATATATTCAAATATTATATTTTAAAATCAAAGAACTACTAATCATGATATAATTAAAGAAATAAGAGTTGATGTTGCTTTTGGAATAATCCACCAATTGCCTAATTAAAACAAAAAAAAAAAAAGTTTGTTGGGAATTTTTTCTGCTATTCTGCAAAATTACTCCTTCGTTGACTAGAATGAATCATTAAATAGAAAATTTTATGAGAATTAAAACAATGTTATTTTTAAGATTAATATGCAGTCAGAAAGTTTTATAATTATTATTTATTGTAAATTTATCAGAAAAACTCATTATTTTTTGCATTTTTATCGTAATAGAACACTTAAATAGAAATCATAGTAATCATTTCTAAGTAATTTTTGATATTTAAAAAGATTCTACTATTGAAATATCCAGAACTGAATTAATTTTAATGATTTACTTTAACTAAAAAAAAAAAAGTTAATATTTTGAATCCCTCTTGTGGGCAGGTAAAGGGTTAGATTTATAAAAAAAACCAAATGATAGATAAAGACATGCATCTAAATAAAAAAAAATATACTGATTTGGTCATTTTTGATAAAGTTATAACAATTAACAAAGTTATAAGTTTTATACACTGGACTACAAGGAACTTCCATCAGAAACAAAAATATACTATTCTAAATCAACTTTTCGCGATGTTTTAAAATGTGCAATTAGACTTTTTCTATAACTTCTAAGTTTTAATATTATTAAAAAATAGTTTTTACATATAAAAAAAAATAATTAAGAACAAAAAAAATTGTTTTAAATTAATACTGATTTGATATAATATTTAATATTAATTTGATTATTAATAAGTTAAAAATAAGGAAAATGACATATTTAACCAATTTTGTTAATCGTTTAAAGTTGATTGTTGTAAATGTTTATAAAAAAAAAAAAAAATTTATTTTACCATAACTTTTAGCTCAATTGGTAAGTTTGACATTGACATAATTAAATAGAAAATTTTATGACAATTAAAAAAATTGTATCGTTAAGATCAATATGCAGTCAGAAAGTTTTATAATTACTATTTATTGTAAATTTATCAGAAAAGCTCAATATTTTTTTGCATTTTTATGGTAATAGATAACTTAAATAGAAGTAATAGTAATAATTTCCTAGGAACTTTTGTTGTTTGTTGAAAAGATTCTATAATTGAAATATTGAGAACTTAATTAATTTTAATGATTTACTTTAACTAAATGTACCAATCAAAACAAAGTTGTTAAAAAGATTTACTCAATTGAGTTTATTATAAAATTTGATTATATTTGTAAAAATCAATTGTTAATTCAGGAGAAAAAACAATCATTTTTTTTAGAAATGATTTATATAGCAACACGTTAGAAAAAAATTTGAATATTATAGTCTAATAGTAGCACACACAAACAGAGTAATAAAATTATTAAATTACAAAGTAAAATGATTTAATTTTGTAGTTGAAACCTATCATATCAAACTTCATTCGTTAATAAATATTTTGAAAACATTAGAAATTAATGATTTTAATTGTCTTTATGGAGACGATGTAATAACTAACTGTTTAATTGATAAATTAGAATTTTTTTTTCAATTTTTGAGAGTAATATCTTCAACTAGATACGAATTGTAGTAATTTGACGTATTGTTGAAAAAAGTAGGTCAAGTTAGAGCAGAGAAAATAAATGATAGTCACAAAAAAATATCTTCTCGGCTTTGCATCGAAGCGAAAACTTAAAATATAGTAAAATAATTTTAATACGAATAAGAAATTTCTTCTTGCAAGGGGCGACTAAAGTGATGGGATCCTTGATCTTTATTGAAGTTATTGAATCTAAATGTGATAAAAATCAAACGAGTTAAAATTTATACTAACTTAAAAAGAATTAAGAAAAAATGCAAAAAATTCATTGCCATATGCGGGTTGGAACCTCGTACCCCAAGCGTGTAAAACATAAATTTTACCAACTCGGCAACCGTACGTTGCTTCCGGCGGTTGAAAAATTGGCTATTTAAGCTAGTTCAAATTTCAAAGTTATTTTTCTCGACTTAAAAGAAACAAACATATTTAAATAAGTTTAACTATCTATACTATATCAATTTTAATTTATATAATATTTATGAAAATCTGTACTCCCCTTGTCAGGTATTTTAAAATAAAATAAAATACAAAACCCAGAATTTTAACACAAAAATAGCATATTTTTGCATACGGTAGTCATTTTTACCATGAAGACAAATCCAGAGGTCAAATTTTTTTTTTTCACATTAAAGTATATTACATAAGCTTTAATTTAAGATATATTTAAAAGTGTCAGTATTTCCGGAATACTTTCAAAAATTAAATTGAAAATATCGTAGTAACAATACGCATGTTTAAAGTTTTGACCCCCCTTGTTAAAGGGGTATGATCCGATTTACAAAAAAAGCGTGCCAGATGAAAGGGGTATATAAATATTTATTATAAAAAAATAATAATATTGATCCATACATTTTTCCAAAAGTTATATAAAATATAAATTAAATAATATAACATATAAAATCGAGATTTTTTTCACGGAAATCGTACGTTTTTCTTTAACTTTGATGTCCGTTTTCACCACGAAGACAAGTCCAGAGGTCAAATTTTTTTTTTTCAAATTAAAGTATATTACATAAGCTTTAATTTAAGATATATTTAAAAGTGTCAGTATTTCCGGAATACTTTCAAAAATTAAATTGAAAATATCTTAGTAACAATACGCATGTTTAAAGTTTTGACCCCCCTTGTTAAAGGGGTATGATCCGATTTACAAAAAAAGCGTGCCAGATGAAAGGGGTATATAAATATTTATTATAAAAAAATAATAATATTGATCCATACATTTTTCCAAAAGTTATATAAAATATAAATTAAATAATATAACATATAAAATCGAGATTTTTTTCACGGAAATCGTACGTTTTTCTTTAACTTTGATGTCCGTTTTCACCACGAAGACAAGTCCAGAGGTCAAATTTTTTTTTTTCAAATTAAAGTATATTACATAAGCTTTAATTTAAGATATATATAAAAGTGTCAGTCTTTCCGGAACATTTTCAAAAGTTAAGTTGAAAAAGTTCTACTTTCTATACGCATTTTAAAAGGTTTGCACCCCCCCTGTATAAAGGGAAATGGTCCGATTTTAAAAAAAAGTATGTCGAATGAAAGAAGTATATATAAAGTATTTATCATTAAAGAATAAAGTTGATTCATGCATTTTTTAAAAAGTTATAGCAACATAATGTTAAAAAATGTAAAATATAATATCAAGAATTTTTTCACAAAAATAGCATATTTTTGCATACGGTAGTCATTTTCACCATGAAGACAAGTCCAGAGGTCAAATTTTTTTTTTTCAAATTAAAGTATATTACATTAGCTTTAATTTAAGGTATATATAAAATTGTCAGTCTTTCCGGAACATTTTCAAAAGTTAAGTTGAAAAAGTTAATTTTTTGTAAAAAAGTTACCATTTTGAAACCCCATCCTTTGGGCTGTTAAAGGGTCAAATGTTCACAAAAATATATAAAATGATAGGTAATTATCTAAGGTATCTATAAAAAAAAAAATTATATTGATTCGGTCATTTTTAAAAAAGTTATGGCAATTTTAAGTAAAAAAAATTGAAAAAATATCGAAAATTAGCGATTTTTAAATTTGTAATTTTTTGGGGGATTTCCCCCGTTTACGGGGAACGAGGGAATTTTTTTCAATTTTTGAGGGTAATGTCTTCGACTAGATACGATTTGTGATCTTTTGACATATTGTTCATCAAAATCGGTCCAGCGAGAGCTGAGATTGAGCGTTCACAGACACAAAAAAAAAAATAAAAAAATAAAAAAAAAAACACATCATAGTAAAATTAATACCTTCTCAGCTTCGCATCGAAGCTAAAATATACTAATAAATACCAAAAAAATAGCATTGTTGAGTACATGAACAGGGTACTTTAGTGTTATCCCATATAAATAATAGTGACGATTATATTACGACAATTGTATGCACCATTTATTTACAAAGTTAATTCATTCCAAATCAGTTCAACCAACTGTCAAACAAGTACAAACAAGAATTTAATTGATGCCATCAATAATAAAGATGTCCCTACAAATTTCAAGAGATAATCAAGACAATTCACAATAATGGATAATTTACTTTATTACAAAAAGTATTTGCCAACTAAAACAACTGAAACAAATATAGTAATTCCACAAAACCTTATCCAGCATATTTTAAAATGAATCGTCATTAGGAGGAGGTCATACAGGAATTTCTAGAACAATACACAAAATTCAAAACAAATATTACTGGAAAAATCTTGTGAAAGATGTTACTCAATTTATAAAATCATGTCCAAATTGTCAACAAAACAAAATGCTAAATGGAAAACCCATAGGTAAATTTAATCCAATACCAATAACAAGCAAACCTTTAAATCGACTTACTTTTGACTATTTAGGTCCATTAAGTGCTAGTAATAAAAAAATATATATAATAGTAGCTGTTTGTAATAATACAAAATTTATATTCACAAAAACTGTAACAGCCGCCACAGCGGAATCAACGGTTAAATTTATTATTCAGATAATCACACAAGTTGGTTGCTTTCAATATTTTTCGAGTGACAGAGGAAAATTTGTCCATTATATTATATATTATATTATACCAGAAAATTAAAGAGTTACTTGTGATAGTAATAATTGAACACTAAAATTCACTGTTAGAAAAAAAACGGTTTCTCATTTCGTCAAAGCAGAATGAAGACTAACAAATGCAAATAAATATTTTGTAGTGGCGAGACCCATTGAACGACTACTCGCTAATGACCACAGATAAGATAAATGAATACCTATAATAGGTCCTATTTATACGCAACGATAAATCCAAACAATTCAATCGTTACGATAAATTGCTAGCATTTATTTTTGCGTGTAAACCCAGCTTTATAAGTTTATAACAAATAATATACAGAGTGTTCAGTAAGTCAGGAAACGGGTTTCTATTGTTCTCATTGTTACAAACAATGAGAACAATAGAAACCCGTTTCCTGACTTACTGAACACCCTGTATATTATATAAGATATTTTATCATAGGATAAGGAAACTAAAAATAATTTTTATATTTTCCCAAATTTCTCACGGAACCCTTAGGTTCCGCAGAACACCAGTTGGGAAATGCTGATCTAGTACACACTACAGCCCCTTCTATTTATTACATGGATTTGAACCATATTTCCCAATTGACAACAAAATATTACCTGACGACATACCCTATGACATAAAGGAATCATTAAAAATTCTACATGAAATACGAAGCACAATTCCGTTAAAAATTCAAAATATTCAGCAAACTCAAAAAAACAGTTATGATAAAAAACACGTTATCTTAACTTTCGATCCTTGTGCTTTAGTGTTAGTTAAATTTCCACTTAATGAACATGGAGAATCACCAAAATTAGCACCTAAATATAGAGGGCCTTTCAAAATTATAAAAAAAATTAATGACTTAAATTACAAAATTCAACTAACTCTAAATAACAAAATTACCGAAGATAATATTCATGTAAGAAGACTTAAACCATATTAGCAAATACTCACCTAACGACGTAAACTTTTCTATAACATACTATAAATGCATATTAACACATTTATTTTTATCATAGTTATCATTCATTTATTTATTTATTTATATTTTTTTCTACTATTCACAAAACCAGAACCATTATATCAGAATGAATTCATCACTTAATAACACACATTCACACATTATGTGTCCAATGGGACAATTGTGTATCAATTGCACCCAGAAAAAATGGCTTCTGCAAACAGATCATTACATAATAGAACGGGAGATGAATTGGTCAAAACGCGTTGTGGAGTATTTTACGGGCAAAAATATTGTGTGGCTGGTCGACGATCTAATATATTACTCAAGAATAGATGCAGAAAGGAATTTAAGATACCATTACCTAATTCACTACTTCAAAATTCAACCACTGACAAAATATAATTACGATGGATTCCATCAAATAAAACGAATTAAAACATTATATAACAAGAATTTAACGGCAGATAATAACAAATTACATACCAACTATTGGAAAAATCTAATCTATTATATATTAGTAGAAGACCACAATATAACAGACACTAATTTAGAACCCCTAAAAAAATACAACTTAGATTCAAAAATAACTAAAAATTCTAACAGAAACGATAAAATTAAACATCTTGCAAACAATTCAGATGAATTTTACAACGATTATGCACAATACCAAAATATACTTCACAAATTCGACCTCATAACAAGTGCAACTTCAAGTCATCCTTTTTTCTTCGACAATTATGACACCATAAAGAATAAAATAAAATACATCAAAGAAGAGTTCCAAATAAAAAATATAATATACGAATTTTACACCTAGCAATTTAAAAAAAAAAAAAAAAAACCTTTTTATATATTATATTTACATATACTATACACTTCCTTATATAACTCCATAAATAATCATAAAAACAATCAGATTTTTGTTTGTAATTCTCATTGTCATTATATCATTGTTCAAAAAAATTTTAATTCAAACTCACAATTACAAAAATATTGATACATGTTCATATCAACTATATTAAAATTATATATATAAAAAATTTATACAACCATTTATATCTTATTTATTAACTTAATGACTATTTTATATATTATACCTTTTTAGAAAATACAATTATCATTTTTACAATAACTATATACTTTTATTCATTTTTTTTTCTCTTTCTCTATCCACCTTTTTTCTTCTGCTATTAAAAATATGCTAATCTTTTAATTTATGCACGAACAAAGTGGCTATCTATAAGAAAAAATATTATCTATTACACAAAAAAAAAAAAAAACTTACAAAATCTCATCACAATCCATACTATTGAGGTACAACTGTGTTTCTCTAAAAACAGAACTCCTCCCGTACTCATGTATAGCTCTTAGTGCAAAATAATATATGCCACTCATAGCGCAAAATATCCCATCACAAGCCTGAGGCAGGTTCAATGGCAAAATATTACATATCTTTCGCCATGAGGTAACATCAGCCATTACCCCTATCTCTTTACAACAATAAGCTCGTAATGATCTATACTTGTGTGCTGTGCCGTCAACTCAAGTCTCCATATCAGGGTAAACTTCCTACCAAAATTGCTCAATTTCAAGATCGGCTTTCCTGGTATTTTTCACCATCCAGATCCTTCACTAACATTCAAATGGTTAGGTACTACAGGTGGATAGCTAAGCCTAATCCGTATTTCGCTGTTCATCGATCTATAGGAAGACATGATTATCAACTACACCACACGTTCAATTTAACTCAAAAATACACAACGATGATTACGAACGTAAACTCAAGACTGATCTAACAATTTCAATGTCAGAATCCATCCTAGATAATACTAATAACAAATCAAATAACCCTACCAAGAATATATACTTAACAAAAAATCTTTCTTCTACATATCTATAAAAAAAATAATCTTTTCTACAAAAATCTAACCCAACTAAATCACAAAAAAAAGGGATCTCAGTATAGTATAACGAAGAGATTATTAAGAGCAACGATAAATTCTTATTTTTTACTTTTCTCACGTTCTTATTTTTCTTTTATTATTCATTTTTTTTTTCTTAAGCAATATCTCACAATACTAATAAATAGCTATCCAACAAATATGCATCATTATACTAAACTATACGAATATTTTCTCACATAAACTATCAAACATTTACAAAATTCCGTAGATAATAGGAATAAGTGATAGTGTATTACATTTGGTGTGTAAAATCACCATACTGCAACATTATTACAATTACTCTTATTATATATTAAAACTCCTATCCAAAATGACATACTAATCTTTTAAAAAAAAAGCTTTAATAATTATTTCACTATCTTTAATTCATACCAACAAAATATTTTAATTAACAAATAAATTAAACAATTATATATTTAACAACCACTCAATACACTTAAAACTATTATTGCAACACATTGAATAAATTAGAATTATTTAATTTACGATATATTCAAAAATTTTTTTTGAAATTAAGCAAACATTCCTTGCATACAAATAAATAAATAATGAAATAACTTATCTACTACTACTATAAATTACGATAATTTTATTTTCCTAATCAAATTAACATCACATTATCTATAACACAATAACACACATTTAAATAAATATTATATATACTATAATATTATTAACCCGTTTAAATTTACTTTTAATATACTAAACAAAAAATTACATACACGTTTAAAATATATATATACAGTCTTTAATAGGCTAATAAATAATTACATAGCAATTAAATTCATATTTTTACTTTTTAAATTGTATAAAAAAACAGGGTAATCATGATCATGCTACTATCAATTATTTTCAACACACTATTCACTTCAATCAATGCAATCATTGCATACGATTGCTCTGCGAACAACCTCAATATAACGTCTTTTAGTAGTTTCTCTGTGGATCAATGCGAGAAACCAATCATCGTAACAAATCAAAAAATGCACAAACTTAAACTTCTTCAAAAATCTGAAACGCGTAACATACATTATAAAACTTGTTTAATCGGCAAACTATTTGATTTTAAAATGTGAAACATTTGGGGATTTATAAGCTCTCCCAAATGGATATTATTCAGAAATAATAATTGGACACTGTCCAATGGACAGCAAAGGAAATTGTGATGGAACAACATATATCACTTCTAAAGGAACGTTGCATAAAGCTGTAGTCCAAGCAAAATACGAAATAACACTAACAGAAGGTTATACAATTGCCAATTACCACGACAACTACATTACCTTATCTTGTGACATAAAATTCAAATTATCAGACTTATATGGATTTGATTCATTCAAAGGAGAAGTAATATGGAGTACAACCGATTATACCTGTGACGATGAATACGACACTCTTTATGATGGTCCGGCTTCTTTATTCTTTTCAAAATCTTTTTCAGATGATACAGAAAACATCAAAACATTCGTAGCCCAAACCGAAGGTATAGCTTTTGCCCTAAAATACGTTAAAGACACTCTTATTTGTAATACACCTATGATACAAACAGAACATCCAATGCTACTTATCCTCGTGAATGAATATCATATAAACAGCATAAAATCAAGAGCTCCTTCACCACACAATACCGACTTAATAGCATACGTAAATACAAAATTTGTCTGGCTAGCTCATCATTTGGCCACAACACTATCAGAATTATATACCGACATTACTTTAAAACAATGTTTACAAGAACGAAATTTACTACTTCATAAATTGTCATTAGCTTCATATAGCCTAACAGAATTTGCATATTCAATATGTAACAACCCAGGATGTATGGCAATCATAAGCGGTGAAATCATTTATCTTATTAAATGCAAACCAGTACAAGTTCAAATAGCAAAAAAGGAATCATGTTATCATGAACTACCTGTCATCTATCAAAACAATACATATTTTATGCTACCAAAAACTCATACACTACAAAGATTTGGTACTCAAATAACATGTAACACATTATTACCTTCAGCATATCTTCTCGATGAAAACTGGTTTGGTCTAAATCCACAATTAATTGATGTAAAAACACCACAAATTTTAAAACCTAACACTAAGTTCACTTGGAGTTATAAATCTCCTGATCATCTCATATCAGCATGAACATATAATAAAGAAACAATGACTGCCTTTCAAAAACACTTGATGATTCCACATAAAGCGACAGCAATTCAAAACATCATAGTACGACAAACATTAGGTTATGATATGTCTGACCAAAAATTAAATCTTTACAGACTTATGGACCCGAACACAATAAGTAATTTAGTAGAAAATAAACTATATCAAATGTGGGGTTGGTTTACCTACTTTGGCTCACTAATGTCGGGTATACTAGGAATAGTTTTCACTTTCAAAATCATCTCCACAACTATAAATGCATTCATGAACGTAACCCTACTTTACAATACGTTCGGATGGAGTGTAAGAATCTTGGGCGGATTATTCAATAATATCACCCACCATTTAATGCATAAACATCATCAACAAAATAATAACATGAATAAAGATGAATTGGTAAACATTAAAAATACAACAAAAAAAAACTACTATCAAATCACACAACTCAAAACACTACCATAATTTTTGTACTTATACACATACTTTATCACAATAATTACTGAACTAATAAATATCATATTGAATATTAGATTATATCACTATTTATTATATGAATTTTGTATCATTTATTAATATACTATGCATTATTATTCACTAATATAAAATATTTACTCATATATGTCATTCTTATAACAATAATCAAAAATGGATATTTATCCAAATTACTCATTATTAATTAATTATTAACTATATCTCTTATATATTCATTATCATTATTACTATTATTATTATTATTATTATTATTAATAGAATTAATACAAATCTTAGAACTAACATACACTGAACCATTTCATATATTACCAAATTCTCATTTTTAATATCACTGATGGAGATATATTTTAGTGATGAATCAAGTAGTAATTATAATAAAGAATCGAATAGCAATTCAAGTTACGAGTCAATTGCTACTATAATTAACTAATATCTATATTCACTTGATAAAGCCTCTAATAATGCAGAATTCATTAAAAGAATTTCCTTAATTACAGCTTGGGAGGAATTACAAAATAGAAATCTTTTAAGTACAGGCACACTGTCTGAATTAAAAGATAGATTTTTTCGTTCTTTAGCCAGTTATACGACTATATACGATCATATTAATACCGAAAAACCCAAAATGACCGAAAAAATACCGTTTTGTAAGCCTGATAAATTTTCTGGTGCTGTACATGAGAGTATAAAGGCATTTTTAACAAAAACCTAGCACAGGAGGGTCATGGTACAGTAGTGACGTGGCATAGTTGGATCAATTATAATGATATCTGACAGTGATTAAAATCATTATCATAAAAAATGCTTCGATGCAAATCTTTAAATAGTGTTTAATTTTAAAAAGTTGGTGGATT
Source organism: Daktulosphaira vitifoliae (assembly GCF_025091365.1). Classification (NCBI taxonomy): domain Eukaryota; kingdom Metazoa; phylum Arthropoda; class Insecta; order Hemiptera; family Phylloxeridae; genus Daktulosphaira; species Daktulosphaira vitifoliae. The sequence continues at coordinate 7,547,190 of NW_026099575.1, forward strand.
ATTCCAAAAGCTACATGATCTGCTATTTCCTTATTAATATTCTGATTAAGATAAAGTATTTTGAATAAAAAAGGGATATAAATATTATTTCTCATCAAAAAATTGTGTTGACTCATACATTTTTCAATAAGTTGTATCATTATTAAGTTAAAAATTTAAAAAGTATAATCAAGAATTTTCACACAAAAATAGCATTCGGTAGCCATTTTCACCGTGAAGACAAAATAAAGTCCGAAATTATTTCTTTCCACAATAAAGTACATTACATTAGCTTTAATTTAAGATATATATATGAAAGTCTAAGACTTTCCGGGATAATTTCAAAAGTTAAGTTGAAAAAATACTACTTTCTATAGGAATTTTTCAGATTTAAACTCCCCCTGTATATAGGGAAATGGTCCAATTCAAAAAAAAAGTATGTTGAATGAAAGATGTATATGAATACTACTTCTCGTGAAAAAATTATATTAATCCATACATTTTTTAAAAAGTTATAGCATTTTAAAGTAAAAAAACCCAGCACAGTGGGGTCGGGCATAGTTGGGTCCAGTATAGATGATATCTGACAGTGATTAAAACTATCATAAAAAACGCTTCGTTGCAAATCTGTAGATAGTATTTAATTGAATCAAATTAAATTTAATTTAATTTGTCAAATAAGTAGATTAAATAAGAGCTGAGAAAATAAATGATAGCTACAAAAAAAACCACATAGTAAAATAATATTAATATGAATTTTAACTCACGAGAGGAGACTACAGTCCTTGATATTTATTGAATTTATTGAATCTAAATGAGATAAAAATCTAATGAGTTAAACATTTTTTTCTAACTCAAAAAGAATTAAGAAAAAATTCAGTTCCACAGGCATGAAAGACCCAAGTGTTACCGTCTCAGAAAACGTACGTCGCATTCGTCACTTAATAAAAATGGAAATTTAGCTAGTTCAAATTTTAAAGTCATTTTTCTCGACTTCAAAGAAACAAAAAAATTTAAATATGTTTTACTTTTTATACTAGATCAATTAGATTTATATAATATTTATGAAAGTCAGTGTAATCCCCTTATAATAAAATAAAAAATACAAAACCAAGAATTTTAACACAAAAATAGCATATTTTTGAATACGGTAGCTATTTTTACCATGAAAACAAAATAATGTCCGAATTTTTTTTTTTGATAATAAAGTACATTACATTAGCTTTAATTTAAGATATATATATAAAAATATCAGACTTTCTTGATCACCTTCAAAAGTTAAGCTGAAAATGTTAATTTTTTGTGAAAAAGTTGTCATTTTGAATCCCCCCCTGTGGGCTGGTAAAGGGTTAAATTTATAAAAAAATATACCAAATGATAGGTAAAGACATAAAGCATCTATAAAAAAAAAACTATATTGATTTGTTCATTTTTGAAAAAGTTATGGTAGTAAATTGAAAACATTTCGAAAATTAGCAAATTTTTAAATTTGTAATTTTTTTTTGGAGGTTTACCATTTACGGGGAACGAGGGAAATTTGATCAATTTTTGAGGATAGTGTCTTTGACTAGATACATTTTGTGATTTTTTGACGTATCATTGAAATCGGTTCGGTAAGAGCTGAGAAAAAGTGGTAACAGACACACAAAAAAAATAAAACACATCATTGTAAAGCCAATACCTTCTCAGCTTCACATCTATGCTAAAATACAACAGAGCTAGTTTATAGATGGTCAGTTAATAAAAAAAAATCATTTATAGCCATTTATTTAACTGATACACCTCACTATTTATATACTATTTGATCATTTATTGTGATATTATCTATATTAAGCATTTGATCTTTGAGATATTCAGGTCCAAAGCATCGATTACAATTATTGAGCATACATATTTTGTTATTAATATCACAGATAATACTTTTTATTAAACCGACTAAGTCTAAATTTAATTTAGCCCCTTCAATTATAAGTTTCTTTTTTAATATATAACCCAACCCAACACGTACACGCTTACGGAATGTGTACCATTTGCTCCAGCTAGTGGTACACGTCATTGAGGTCTCATTTTAGCAAATTAAAAAAAACCAATTTTGTTATTTGGATTTTCCGTTTTGTAATTTACATTTAATTTTTTTAAGTTATCCAAAATCAATCTTTTCTGTTTAGTAATTTTTTTTACCATCAGCATATCTTACATTAATGACATCTTTCATACCGGTACATACTCTACTATAATCCTCATTATGATAAAAGTCATCAACTTTTTTTACATACTTTCAAATCAATTACTCTACCAGGTTGGGTTTGATTTTTAAACGACGATGTCAGGTAAAACACCATGAACATCAACTAATTTTTTTACCTTTTTCACAAAGTTATCTGTGACACCAAACTCTTCATGAATTTTTGAAACCCACCAAGATTTAGGCAACAGACTTAAAATTCTTACGTGTTTGCTAGTTTCATTGGTTTCATAAAATTTTATTTTTAAGTTATTTATCAAACTTTCATACTCGTTAACGGCATAATTACGGTTAGAAGTAAAATGTGTGCTGTTGGAAGAAGAAGAAGGAATGTCATAAGCCGAGAAAAGTTTTTTTTTTTTACTGTAATACTTATAGCTTCAGCTTTTTTTTCAATAATAACTGGTCGGCAAGTTTTAGTCAAGTGTTTTAATGAAATAGGTGATATACCTCATTTGTTACAAGCATTTTTTAATATTTCTAAATTATTTTCTATAAATTTATACACTGGTTTATCATGCTCAACACTCATATTCAAGTAATTAGCGGAATCTTTCAAACGTTTTAAACATATTTTACATAAAGCGTTTATAGGTTTTAATTCCGAATATGAATATTTAAGAACGGTTTGTAGTTTTCTTTTAATTAGACCTTTGCAGACAGATATTTTATGTATATAAAATGGATCAGAACATTTTCTACCGAACACAAAATAAAAATAATCTAAATATTTTTTACTGTGATACTCACAAATAGTAGTTAAAGAACAGTTTATTCTATAAGCAAGAAGTTGTTGGTTTTCATAAGAAAAATCGAAAATATTTAATAATATTTAATTATTAAAACCGTAAACAGATTTGTGACACACTTCGTTCACTGCTAAACCAACTGAGCATTCCATAATAATAAATTTAAACTAATTATAGTTGAAATCGTATTATTAACATACAATTCACTAGTCACAACAATCAAAAGTATACATTGACTTGACTGCTCAGTGACACACAAGTGTAATTTTATATGGACAATCCTGTCATATTTAAAAATAGATAACCAGTTTTAAATGGTGTTCAAAATTGTCATATTCATGAAGAAATTGATACAAAAGTCACTTTGAGTAATATGATAAAATGAAAACCGTATGTTGTCGTACGTCAGTAGTGCCCCGTCGTATACACAAAAAGTAGTACACAAATTAAGTAATATTTTTGACGACGATTTCAAACGTTTTAAGCTCTTCTTAATTCATCCCGTTGGATACACTGGTTAGCCCCAATCTCCCCAATTAGTGAACTACTAAAGGGGTATAGTTTAGACCCGTCAGCACGGTCTAGCTCAAAAGTAGCAGACTGAAGGATGGCTCCTCATTAGTCACCATTACAACTGCCTTTTCACTAAAGGACGGTTAAACTAGCCAGCACGTACACTAATTATTAAGATCGGCTAAATGACCAGCAGTTCAACCTCGACTCTTGCTGCACACAATTTGAACAGCGTGGTGGATATAAAATATTTAGGCTAAGTGCAGGTTATTCAATAGTTATTTTATTTCTTCTTTAGTATTCAATCCTGAGATTGGTTTATAGCAATTCTCGACTCTTCCCTGTTACTTGCTTTTCTCTTTGTCTCTTCATAAGAAATACATCCTTGGTCCTCTATTATTTGTTGCATATATTCGATTCGTGGTCTTCCCCTAGCATTTTTTCTTTCCACGCAGCCTTCTATAATCAATCCTAGCAACCCACCATGTCTCAATACATGTCCAATCCATTCATTTCTCCTTTTCTTGATACTGCTCCATAAAGTTCTTCTCTCGGACATTCTTTCTAATACTTCCTCGTTTCTTACCATGCCCATCCAACTTATTTTGAGCATTCTTCTGAAACACCACATCTCGAAAGCTTCTATTCTTCTTCGCTCTTCTTTGGCAATCGTCCACGTCTCGCTGCCATACAGCATTATACTCCATACGTATGTCTTCAGGAGATATATTCTGGTGCGTATGCTAATATTTTTTAANTGCCATACAGCATTATACTCCATACGTATGTCTTCAGGAGATATATTCTGGTACGTATGCTAATATTTTTTGAAGTAAAAAGTCCTCTCTTTTTGTTAAATGCTATCTTAGCTTGGCATATTCGCTTTACTATTTCTTTTTTACTTCTGCCATCCTTACTTACTATGCTTCCCAAGTACGCGAACTCTTCTACTTGCTTTATTTCTTGGTTATTTTGCAGATGTATTCTTGTCGTAATATTATTGCTCCTGCTGCATACGAGAACTTTGGTCTTTTTCGTATTTATTTTCATGCTCATTTCATTGAGCAGAGTTTCTTAAATACACCATAGCATCCTTTGCAATTCTTCTTCATTTTCAGCTATGACTGCTATATCGTCAGTGAACCGTAGCATATCGATTTTCCTGCCATTTATCTTTATACCCAAATATATTTTCTCTCTTATTATGTTAATTGCCTCCTGGATGTATGCATTGAATATCCTAGGTGAGAGAGTACAACCCTGCCTTACTCCTTTTCTTATGCGTGCTTCTTCCGCAGTTTCGCCAAATCGTATAACAGCTGTTTCCTTCTGGTATAGATTATAGAGTAGTCTCCTTTCAGTAGCTGTTCTAGATACTTCTTCCATATGTTACCTTTATGTTTGTCCTCGTAAATAATTACTCCGTTGTTATCCTCTATTGCCCCCCTTTTTGGTTTATAATCTTTAAAGAAATTTTTAACTGATTTATACGCTGCATCTCTGCTACCATTCCTCATTTGTACCTCTATTTCTTTGCATTTTTCCTCTAAAAATGTTTCCTTTGCTTCTTTTGACTTTCGTATTATACGATTTCTTAGTTCTCTGTATTTCCGCTGACTTTCAAGAGTAGTTTCATTCTTAAGCTTTCTTCTTTCTTCTATCGTACTTGCTATATCTGTTGTTATCCATTCTTTCCTAGGTACTGTCGTTTTATTTCCTTTCAGAAACGTAATAAACACAAAGTCAAAATTTAAAATAAAAATGTAACACAAAATAAAATGAACTTCAACTGAGACCACCACACAGGCACACTTTTTTTTCATTTCAATAGCCTGACAACTGTCGGTCTCTTTCTCCCTTCTACAGATCATTGATAACACTGGAGCATCCTGACACAATTAATACCGTCATTAATAATTCCCTAACCATAATCAATATAAACATATATATATATAATAATCATATCATATAACAAAGTAATTTTTAAAATAATTATTTATACTTAACAACTAAATCACACAAAAGAAAACAATTTAATATAAATAACAGTTCATCCTCTTGTAGGGTATAACATGTCAATCACATAACAAAATCTTTATACCTTTTTGGTACTGCAACATTACGTCTTGATTCAGGTTCTGGTTCCTCTGACTCGCTTCCTCCTTCCTCTTCTGTACTATCATCCATTTGAGTTTGACTGTTGAACGATTTCAAGAGACTAACATGAGTTGTAGTAGCATACAGTCACCGATGAGTAAGACGCACTGATGACTTCTTGTAAGTATCCCCATCACATACTCTAGTTACCACAAATGGTCTTCTATACTTTCGTTGAAGTTTTTTTGATATACCAGTGTGAACAGTGAACATTCCAGTGTGAACAATGAACATAACAGTGTAAATGTGCAACGTAGAAACATAATTTCTCTAACTTAAAATTTAGGTTATACCTTTTGTTTGTCACGCCTCTGTTTCCACTTTTGTTAAGTTTGTGCAATATTCTCTCTGATTCCGGTCTGTGCGTCTACTGGATCTTCGATTAATGTGGTTACTGTTCCAAGTTTGTCTAAAAACCTATCTTGCAACATTGGTTAATATCCATACGCGCTTAAATGGCGACTTTCCAGTAGTATTATTAAACATGTTCTTTAGCTTAAACTCCAGTTTGGGTAGTTTCTGGTCTCATGTCCACTCTTTATCAGTGCCAGTAGTAATTACTGATAATATGGTTGAATTGGCTCCTCACATTGTCCATTTGTTTGTGGATGTCTGATTAACCTCAAATGAAGTTCAATTCCTTCCTCATGGCAATACTTTCTAAACTGTTCTGAGCTAAACACTGTTCCACGGTCACATATGACAGCCCAAATTGCAAAGTGAATGACTTCAATTGACGTATGACTTATTTTGTATAAACATTTCTTGCTAGTAAAAGCTCGACAAACTTTGTCAAATTATCCATAAGCCCTAATAGATAATTATTTTTCTTTGAACTAGTTGGAAAGAATCCAAAATGATCAATATGAATCATCTCGAAGGGCATCTTCCCTGGTTCAATGAGATGACTTTTTCCCGGTCGATTTCCACGTTCTGATATTATAGTTTTTAATTTTGCATTACTGCAAACGCATAGCTACTACATATTCTTCTTCACTCATTATCATTAATACTTCCAACGTGTCGCTTATTATTTGATCCATAGTCTCAATGTGCAATTTGAGGGTCTGTTGTCTTTTTACTGTTCATTTGGACCAATCTGTAACTACAACAAAATGAATACCAATCAATAAACGTTTTAACTTAGTTTAAGTCCAAACTATTGCCATTAATTCGAGACAACTCGAATGATAATTGCTTACTGTATCTGTCGTCTTTTTGGAGACAGCATGCACTAATCGTAATCTGCCATCAACATCCTGTTGCAACAGCATACCACTTAATCCTATTGAACTAGCATCACAATGTACCTCTGTCACTGCACACGGATCATATAGTTTCAGAATTGGTTCCTCTGTTAATACATTTTTCAACTGTTGAAGCGCTTCTTCTTGTTCATTCATCCATACATACATAGCTACGTTGTTAAGCAAATCACTTGTCGGTTTAGCCTTCTCTGCATGTTTGAGGATAAACCATCAAAATAAACCCGTTAATCCCAAAAAGCGTCTAACATCATCCTTACTTTTTGGTGTAGGAAAATCTTTAACAGCTTCAAGTTTATTTCGTACAGGTTTGATACCATCAGAGCTAATATTGAAACCCAAATATGTCACTTTTTCACTTCTAAAATGGCATTCACACAATTTTAGTGTTTACTATGCCTTTTTCAATCCTGTGAACAATAATCTTAATCGTCTCATCATATCCCCAAAATTTAATGCTGATACTAATACATCATCCATATACTAAACTACTATTTTATTTTTTAGATGTCACTTGTTGCATTAACTTTCAAAATTCATATGGTGCATTTGCTAATCCAAACGCCATTCTCTCAAATTGACCAGTCTCTGTAAGTGTTAGAAACGCAGTTTTTTCTTTTGCGGCTTCAGTCAATGGAATCTGCAGATAACCAGCTGACAAATCCAATATTGTAAATAAAGTACATTTGCACAGTACTTCTAACTGGTCATCTACATTTGGTGTAGAGAAAATTTTTTTTTACCGTTTTTGCATTTAATATCCAGTAATCTATAACAAGACGTTGTTCTCCATCTTTCTTTGGCACAAGTAGTTCTAGTGATGCATAAGGTGACTTAGTTTCAGTCACTAACCATTCCTATTTCCATTCTTGTACTATAGAATCAATTGATTTCCTCTCTGAAGCGCTGACTTTATACGGCTTGCATAAAATTGGCAAATTTGTATCCACAATGTCCATAGTTAAGTAATTAGTACTCCTTAAGTTGTAAACTAAATGCAAAGCATATTCGGAACTCATTTAGTAAATTAATAAGTTCATTTACTTGTCCCTGATTGAAATTAGAATTATAGTTGACAATGTCTATAGTAATTTCTTCTGGAATATCATCCTTCTAAATAATTAGTACTTCTTGATTTTCCACCTCCATGCTGTCATTAATGGTTGCTTTTTTCCCAAATGGGAATTCCATAACCAAAATGTAATTCATTGATGTTTTTACAAAAGTTACTCTATCAATAGTATCTATTAAACCATTCTAGGTGACAAGTTGGTCGTTAATAGTTATTTCTTTTATATAATTCTGTCGTCGACAACTATTATTATTTATTACTGTCACTTCCGCAGATGTTGGACAATAACGCACCATATGTCCTTCTACCCAACACTTAAAATACTTCCTTGGTTTCTCAGATCTTTTACGATCACGGGTCATATATTCAACCTTATGCTTAACTCGATTATCAGTATTAGCATCGTTAGTAGTTTGAGGCTTACAACTTCTTCAAGAAGCCCTTGGCCACTAATATTGGTTTTTAGCCACCTGGTCACTTGCTATCGGTAAGTGTTTGTTCTGAATCACTTTGATCTTGTCTACTTCAAAATTTGAACAATGTCCTCTGTTATTTCTGTTTTGTTTTTAAGTATTACCCACTTTTACTGATCTCAGATTAGTCACGCGACATCAGCTATTGCCATGCCACAATGCTTCTTCACTGGTGTACACCCTACCCAATGCATACATCGCTAACTTTTTCTGATATATAAATGAAGAAAATAAATGACAGCACCAAAAAAAAAACCTCATAGTAAAATAATTTTAATTTGAATAAGAAATTTATTCTTACTAGGGGAGACTACAGTGATGGAGTCCTTTATACACAATGAAGTTATTGAATCTAAATGAGATAAAAATCAAATGAGTTGAAAATTTTTTTTTTCAACTCAAAAAGAATTAAGAAAAAAAAGCTTTTTCAATTATACTTATATAATATTTATGAAAATCAATGAACTCAACTTGTCAGATATTTTAAAATAAAATAAATTACAAAACCCAGAATTTGAACTCAAAAATAGCATATTTTTGAATACGGTAGTCATTTTCACCATGATGACAAGTCCAGACGTCAATTTTTTTTTTTTAAATTACATTTAAATTAAAGTACAAATATATTACATAAGCATTAATTTAAGATATATATAAAAGTGTCAGTCTTTCCGGAACATTTTCAAAAGTTAAGTTGAAAAAGTTAGTTTATTATGCAACAATTTCCATAAAGGGTCAAATTTTCACAAAAATATATCAAATGATAGTGAAATACCTAAGGTATTTATAAAAAAAAAAATGATATTGATTTGTTCATTTTTAAAAAAGTTATGGCAGTTTTAAGAAAAAAAATGGAAAATATGATTTTTACATTAAATATAATTTTTACATTAATTCGTTAATAAAAATTAACGATTTATAATATTTTAATTATTTTGGGAATTCCCCCATTTACGGCGAACGAGATAGTTTTTCTCAATTTTTGAGGGTAATTTCTACGATTAGATACATTTTGTATTGTTCATAAAAATCGGTCCAGTGAGAGATGAGATTGAGTGGTAACAGACAAAAAAAAACGATCATAGTAATATTAATACCTCCTCAGCTTCACGTCGAAGCTAAAAATTATAACACAACCAATCTTCACCTAAAATGTAAAACATGTTAGTTTTTTTAGCTTCGATTCGAAGCTGAAGCGGAAATACTGATTTTTTTATAAGAAATAATATTTTTTAATAATCCCGTATTCATTCGACATACTTTATCTTAATCAGGATATTAATAAGTAACTAGCAGATCATGTAGCTTTTGGAATAATCCACCAATTTTTTTAAATTAATCACTATCTAAGGATTTGCATCGAAGCATTTTTTTTTTATAATGATTTTAATCACTGTCAAATATCATTATACTTGATCCAACTATGCCACGTCACCATTGTGCCGCAACCCCCTGTGCTGGGGGTTTGTCGAATGTAGAAATTCGACATCTTACATAATGTGAAAACAGAGTTGATCCTACTAAAGTTGTTTTTTTAATTTTAGGCGAGAGTGTTGTGACGTTCACCTATAACTAACCGTGAGGTTATCACCGATGAAGCACATAAACCCAAACGAAGTTGGATTCACCACTAGCCGAGGCTCTACCAGACCGGAGCATAGTGGAATTTTAAATATAACTGACACATTTGTTGTTTTAATTTACTAAGTTTTGACCTTAACTCTAGGGGAAAAGGAATTAAAAACTGGTAGACAAGTAGTATAGGCGATGATGTTCTATTTTATATAATGAGTTTAAATAAAATAATGATGCCCAAAGTACAATAAAATAAATGTCAGTTACAAATGTTCAAAATAAAATAAAATTACAAATTCTTGTATATAACATATTTCAAGTCACAGTTAAAATTATTACAAATTATTAAATGAGCTAAAGGACAAATACAATAAAAGGGACATGAGAGAGAAAATAATCTCTGACACTGCTGTATTGACTATGTTCGATTTGACCAAGGGACAGGATCGTACTTTCCATTATTGAATAAAATAAAATGGTTATCATTGCAATAATGCTCAAACTAAGAACCTGACATCGGTCAATATGGATCTAGGCCTTTTATACCGAGCCTTGAGACTGCTAAGCACGTCTAGATTGGTCCAACACATGTGAGGTTTTATTACACTCAACATAACAAAAATAATGACAGAATGGACGAAATGATATTTTACAATAATTTACCAATAGTCAATGAGCAAATATGCCAAGAGATCAGATAAAATAATCATATTAAAATATTTACATTATATTAATGTCATTTTTATAGAAACCTCGTGACAATGCACGAATAGAGGAAACAATGAAATGGACAAAAATAAAGAAAAACGGGAATGCTGTACAAAGTTACCAAATTATATTGTCATGACGTCCAGGCCGTAGCCAACAAATGAATCTTCACCCATGGCTCGATCGCCAGGACCAAAAATAACAGTTAGGCAGCCATGAGATGTTCAATATACGCAAAAATAAAATTAAGTAGAAGGCTGGAGATAGAATCAAAACGACCGGCCAAAACACATTTGAACAAATCGGCCAGACCACTTGACGGCGACGACACACATGGACCGGAAGGGAAAACAAACGCCGACATCAGTGTATGCCTCGTTGACAGACATCCGGGACCGGTTGAATAATTGACAGTACTGTAGTGGTCAGCTGGGCGTTTTGTTATCACAATGATAATTTGTTATGAACGATTGTACAACAGATAAAATAGAAAAAGGGAATGTGCGACTGCATTATTTAGGAAAATTTAATTATGTTATTACTGAATTATAATGTTCAAAATTAGTTTTTATTCACCACGAAATTAATACTCTCTAGACAATAACACCGCATTACCAATTGCCGAGCAGTTACACATAATTATATGATGTTCACAATAACTAATTTAATTAACTCGTGTGTTAAATAGCACTATTAATGATAGGTCAATTTTTTACGTCACAGTGTCTTCAATTCATTTATTTTAAGGGTTATTAAAGATAATTTTCATTAATTTAAAGTTATATAGTAAGATTTTTTTGTTAAAATTTTAATTAACTTTAAAACGGTTATTTGTTTTTGACGATTTTTCGTTATAAAGTAAATTTATTTGATAATCGTCAAGTCTTTTTCAATAGAGATATAAAATTAATATAGTAAGAAATATTGGGATGATTAATTATATCCTTCTCGAGAACATGTTTTTAGTGTATATTTGTCTATTAAATGCTAATGGTTTGTAATTAAGAAGTGTATTGTAAATCTAATCACATTCCGCCGGGTTATACTTTTAGTTAATCTAATTTTTGTGTTCAATTTGATTATTGGTTTCTAGCTATATTATGCTCACTATGTCGCTTACGTGCTCAGGGCTTAGATCAGCACTGAGTACATTTCCTTCAATATTATCATTTTTGTTTTTTTTTTTTTTTAATATCAAAACTTTCCAATTTACCGAAATGCACCTAATGTCGCTACGAGTCAAGCAATGAACAATTCATGTGTTTTTACTAGCGATACGCGGTGCCTTGTTTTACTGTTTACTTGTATAAATACTATTTTTTATTGTTATAATGATAAATAACAAATTGTCGATTTCGAATTCCGTTGTATGAACAACATATATTTTAGTTGTGTAATTCAGAAGTTAAGTTCAATGTTATTTTAATAATTACAGTATCTAAGTGACAACATTAACTAATGCTGTAGTAATCCATTTAGTTGAGCAATAATATTCAATTAAAAAGTGTTCATTGCTTAATATATTAAATTAATTTAAAGTTTGATAGTTTTTAAAATTCATCGATTATTAACAAATTATATAAAAATACAGTTATTGAAACGATGATTTCACTAATTGTAGGAATATTATACTTTAAGATATTATATTTAATTAATTAATAGATTCACTTATTCAAAATTAAAGAATTTTATAGAGTTATAATTATAACTCTAAGATCGTGTCAGAAATAAACGCCATAACGTATGCTTGGTAACTTTTTTCAAAAACACATAAGTTAATTTAGTATTTAATATTTAGTACAATTGTGTCAGTTCAGAAATACATTTAATAACATACTGGCACATATTTAAAAGGAACAGGTTCATGGGGCTAATTTTATAAGTTAATATAAGATTTTAATAACTTTATAAAGATAGCCAAAAATATAAACTTTTCTTACATTTGATGATTTCACGTTTTTTTTATTGAATTTTATATCCTTTATCAATCGTAAACTCCGCCTAGGATTATAGTCTGAGTTTAAAGTTTTAAAAGTTCTACCAAAAATAAAATTTTATATAATACAATTTAAAAATATTATTAATATGAAAGAAAATTGTAACCAAATCACCTATTTTTTTTTTTAATATAATATTAAATCAAAGACGTATTTAGAATCCATTTTAGTCTGGAGATTTTTTTTTTACTTTGGTAAGAATGCTAGTGAATATTTTTTTACTAAAAAGCAAAATGGATGAACTAAAAATATTGATAACTTAATAAAAAAGGATGGTTTCTCCTCCTCCCTTTAGTGCGCCTTTGTATTATCATAGATTAAATACACATAGATAGACCACGCCGTACACAATTTTGGCAGTCCAATTTTTATCATGAATGGACGCAGGGAAACGATGCACTGGACGCAGGCGATTATGCTGATAGATAGCGTAAATTTTGAGTGCTTCTATTGGTTGAAATATACGTGGTATTTTATATCTTTAATAATTATTACATGAATGTATGATGCACATAATTAAACTGTTATTGTTATGCACGTTAATTGCATTTTATGACATAATGTAAGGTTATTTATGATTTTAACTCTTTGTAATTATTTTTCATTGAAATTTTATTTAATTTTTTATTTTAATACTATACTAAGAATCCTTAACAGGACTTTGATATAAAATGTGGTATTACAGTACAAGACTAAACTGTTGGTCTCTAAATATTTTTATAAATTATTTTAAACAGAAAGCAGTGGCAGATAAATTACTTTGTAATTAGGATGAGTTGAAAAATCTTTATGATAAAAATCATCATGTGAGCTGTGCCCCAATATCACAAAGCTTTTATATTATACTTATTTTGTATTTGTATTACTATGTCAAGATATATAATAATCACATCTAATAGTCCACAATAATAAAATATATTAATATATAAATAATAACATAAATACATAAAATAACCTATTTTGAAATCATGTATTATAAATTCTAAACATTCAGAAATTATGAAAAATATAAAATTTTAAAATTTGTTAAAATAAGATATCTGATACTTTGCTTTTAATTTAATTTTTACTTAAAATTATGTTTCTAATCTAATTAATTTAACAAGCCAGTAATACGATACTCAAACATGATTTTGCATGTTTATACATTTTTTTTTTAAATAATAAGCACTATTTTTGTATCTAGCTTTTCTGAAAGGTGTAATTTCATTTTATTCATAAACATAACTTTATAATTTTTTACGAATACATTTATTATGTATCATTTTTTCCACTTAACATAGCATATAGTTAAGATATCATAATGACTCAAATAAGTATTAACTTATTGGTTCATTCTTTTTTGTAGGTATTGAGTAAATTCTATACTAGTGCCTTTTTAAAAAATATCGTTAATAAATATTTCTGACATGGTAAAAATAATTCAGATTATTTAATCTTTTATATAACTCTTTTTTTGAACAATTAATTTATAATTTTTATGAAAATAAAAAAAGAGTATAAAACAAATCAAAAAAATATTTATTAACAGACAAAACATAATATATATATATTCCTTTATAAAATTTAGAATTCTAGACGAGTTCCATGGACTATTTGACTTTTCAATGCTACCTTGCTTTAAAAGATTTTTTAATTGTTTATCAACTTCCTCGTTATGACACATAGGGTATCAATTGTTTTATATTAATTGGATGAGCATTAGGAGTAATTATTTTATGTACAATTTGATTAGTATAAGATAATTTATCATCGGATAAAATTAATATATCATTAAATTGATTGTATAGATTATTAATAGACGACTTTTCTTTGCCGTTTAAATGATTTAATTTAAGGTTTTGATTTAAAAGAGTTAATCTATTATTATTATTATTAGCATTAACATTATTACAATTGATAGTATTTACATACAGAGTGTTCAGTAAGTCAGAAAACGGGTTTCTATTGTTCTCATTGTTTGTAACAATGAGAACAATAGAAACCCGTTTCCTGACTTACTGAACACCCTGTATAATTATGAGCACGAAATCTTGTGGTAAAAAATCAAATTTAATATTATTTATAGAAATCGAAACATCTTTTTCTGATGTGTTTAAAATCGGTATGATTGCATAATTATCTTTGATTTATGTTATACAACTTCCAATAAAAACATTTTCTTAATTACTATAAGATCATATATATAGCTAGAGATATAATTCCAGTTGTATAATTAGTATGGGTCCTTTTTACTTTAATGATAGATTCTGACAAGCCTAATTTCATGAATTCATGTGACCTTACAAATTTAACACGATTAAAAATAAAATTTAACACTTTTTGAGAGATCGTAAAACAATTGTACTATAGACCACGTAAAAGAGTACGATTTAATAATACGATATCTCGGCGCCAGGATTATATTTGGAATTGCATTAAAAACAGGATGTATTAGCTATGTTTACATCTTATTGTAACACGAATTATCATGCCTATTTTGTATTTTTGTGTTGTTTTTAAAACCTATCAATGTAAAAATATCCAACTAGATAAAAAATCTTCCCTATTTCATAATCACTATTCATATTTTCACTTGAGTACTGAAGACTAAGGTCCCTTTTGCGTGGTTTTACCATTTAATATATTTATTTGTATTATTATCTGTATAATTATAATTATAACAATGAGTACACAACATGAAAATAAGTGTATTTTTTTTAATTGCGGTAAAAACATATCTTAACTTCTTATTTTATCATTTTTAGTGATCTGAACTTCGGTTAAAATTGCTTTATTTGTTTGAATATTTTTTTCTAAAATATTTGTTTTTAAAATTTTTATATTTTAAACTATATTTTATATTTTAATTTATATATTATTAAAATTTGTTTTTTTTTAATATTTCATTGTATATTTGAAAAAATAAATTACTAATTTTATACATGAAATCCTTATAATATGTGTAATTATTAATAAATATCTTTATTAGACTTGATTACTGGTAAGTTAAGAAATTAAACACCAAATAATATAAAAATCTTGACAGTGGACAAATCGGTAGCGAGAAATTGTTATGTAATAAGTTAAGATTTTCAACACTAAGAGAAAATTAAAAAAAATAAATAATAGTCAAATTTAAATCAATATTAATAAAATAAAAAACACATGTTTTATCGAATTTGTATTTAAAACGAAAAGTTTCATTTAAATCAAATAAGCAATCGCCTTTTAGTATTAACTGGTTCTTATCTTAATTTGCGCTAACGATGTTAGCCGTACATCAATAATCGTGACTATTATTTGAATATCAGCAAACTGGACAGTTATTATTAAATATTTCCGAGAGGATATATAGCGCTATCTCTACGGGTATAAATTAACAAAAAATCGGTTGCCAATTGTCTGAATGCCGTGGCCTATCTATGTGTATTTAATCTATGGTATTATATACTACTGTATCCACATAAATATTTATGAATATCCAAATATTATTCATAATGGCAAATCCATAAATTTTCCTAATTTTTTATCAGTGTTCCCAAATATTATGAAAATTACTTGTTGAATTATACAGGGTGTTCAGTAAGTCAGGAAACGGGTTTCTATTGTTCTCATTGTTTGTAACAATGAGAACAATAGAAACCCGTTTCCTGACTTACTGAACACCCTGTATAGAAATATATGTTAATAAGGGAAGAAATTAAACTAAATCAATAACCTATAGTGGGTGTTCAAAGTTAACTGCCGACCATCATATAGCTAACTTTTTAATGACATATTCTTTAGTTGTAAAATAAAATTGTATTTATTGATTTGTATTCGACATTTTTACCCAACCTTCTTGCGATAACATAGTTTTAGTATTAAACGAGACTGGAACGAACCTAAAAAAAAAGGATTTTTAATCGAAACCTTAAACTATTTTAGAACCTGAACCGGATAACACTTTTTATTTTTAGATAGCCACGAACTAGAACCTAACCGGATCCTTTAATAATAATATGCTTAAACGGTTCTTAGCTGTCGAGCATTATTTTATTCATATAATTTTTAACTAAGTTTTATTTTTTTGATAGCAAGTGAGAATAGTAAGATTTTTGGTAAGAATTAGTAAAAGTTTTATAATAGTTTGTCAAATTGAAGTTCATAAACTATTCAAGAGTTCTAAAATGTTGCGTTCACAAAATATTATTTTTCTATTTCTAAATTGAAATAATCTTATTTAAAACTTAAAAAACATAATTACTGGCAATTTTTTTTATAGGTTTCAAAATTATTATTTTATAATTTAAAGTATTATACTCTAGATTATTAAATCTAGAGAGTGGTGTGGCGCGCTGGTCACACTAGTTGACAAAACTCTAGTGTTATGCCGCGTCTACCGCCGTAGGTGAATGGTTGGGTGACTATGGGTGGTGCGCTTTTGCGGTGGCGAGAAAGCACCATGTTCCCAGGCCAGAAGGCAATGGGAAAACACTGCACATAAATTTCCCCAGGATATACCAATGGTATTGACCAACCCAATGATTATATAAAAAAAAAAAAGAGTATTATAGTCATAAATAGAAGTTGTAGTAATATTTATATTTGACATTAGATAATTGAATTCTATATCTGCTATTTTCTAAGACTTTTAAATGGACTTTAAACTCAACGATTAAAATTAAATTTTAAAAATTTGGATGGAACTTTGATGTCCGTAATCACCACGAAGTCCAGAGATCAAATTTTTTTTTTCGAATTGAAATATATTACATATGCTTTAATTTAAGATACGTATAAAAATGTCAGTATTTCCGGAACATTTTCAAAAGCTATGTGAAATAAGTTAATTTTTTGTGAAAAAGTTGCCAGTTTGAAACTCCCCCGGTGAGCAGGCAAAGGGTCAAATGTTAACAAAAATATATCAAATGATAAATAAATGTAAATACCATAGGTATTTATATAAAAAAAAGATTATTGATTTGTTCATTTTTAAGTTATGGTAGTTTCAAGAAAAAAAATTGAAAAAATGTCGAAAATTACTGATTTTTATAATTGTAATTTTATTGGAGATTTCCCCCATTTACGGGGAAAGAGGACATTTTTTTTCAATATTTGAGGGTAATGTCTTTGACTAGGTACAATTTGTGATCTTTTGACGTATTGTTCATCTAGCGAGAGCTGAGATTGAATGTTCAGTTACAAAAAAAAAATCATAGTAAAATTAATACCTTCTCAGCTTTGCTCGAAGCTAAAATAAAAATCTGATTACTATGATTTAAAAATTGTATATATCAAGTTGTCAATGAAATCACATGTGTAGATAAATAGTCATTTGATTGCTTATACAATGAAATATAATCCATTAAGTTATTTGTAACCAAACACCTGTCCTATTTATCATATTTTAATGTTTATCATTGATTTCATTCATTTCTTGTTATTACAAAAATATAAATATAAATTTAACAATACTTATGTTTTATCTTTTTAGTCTTAAATGTCGTTAAAATTTAAAGCAATGCATTTCATTTATGGTTAATGCTTAGCGATATTGATAAATTTTATATGGATATTTCTTATTTACGTAATTTTGTCTATTGTTTCAAAAGTAAACTTTAAAATTATAAACTTATTTTACAGTGTATTGACTAAAACTATGTCTCTTCTAAGTCTTACATCCGATCAAGTGAAGCAATTTTTACCACTGCACACTTGGACTCCTGTAAGTTTAATTTAGTTTTAAGCAGTTATTTAAGTATCATTGTTAAAAATATCAACGATTAAATTGTTTATATTTCTTCAAATAGTTAATTATTTTGATTTATATTTGTATAAATATTGATATCTTAAAACTTTTTTGGTAATTTAATATTAGTTTTAACTAGAATATTGATACTGTTCCAAATAATTATTTTTAGCCATTATTATACATTTTTATTTTAATGTATTATATAAATAGAAAATAAATACAAAAGCTGATCATTTTTTTCAAATCATTTTAAAAATGTAGCTTAGGATAAATGTACTTCTATGATAATTTATGTTTCAATATCTAGATAAGTTATGTATGAGTAACTCTACTTTTTCTTGTTAATGACATGAGAAGAATGCATAGGTATTTTAATTTTTTTTATGAATTATTAAGAAATAAATTGTTTAATTAATGAAATTGAAAACCCTGTAGTAACGTTTATATCCATACTCAGTGTTGGTGTTCAATTTTGAAAAAATTTAAAGAAAAAGAGAATTTAAGAATGTTAAACCTTATAAAAAAAATGTAGAAAAATTACTGTATGTAAAGTTCTTTTTGGAGGATTTGGCTATTGAAAACTCAAGATTTTATAACGACTGTTAAAAATTTTAAAAGCTAAGGGTGTTAATTATTCCCTTAAAACATTTGAGATATGAATTCTAATATCATATCTTACTGAAAGTATTTGAACGAGGAAATGATATAATTATTAAATGAGTTCAATTATAAATTGTAGAAACTTTTAGTAAAATATCCTCAACCAACTAGGAAAAACTGTTTGGATTATTACTATAATTTCATTCAAATAAGTAATTGAAATATTAACAATTTTTAATGTGTAATAATGTTAAGATGATTATAAATAAAAACTTTAAAAAAAATGTTATACATTTTATCTAAAACTAATCATTTTAAATTATTTTTATTCGTTTAAAATGTATATTGGTCTAACCTTGAGTCTATGATTGTGATATTAAGTTATGGCAAATTATTCAGAAATTTTTTTGAGAAATTAAGTGTTTATAAATTATTATTTATGTTAAAGGTTAAAAGCAAAATAAAAATCAGAAGTAAATATTTTTTTTAAATTCTATTCAAATAAACAATAGAATGGTAATAACTGCCTAAGTTATATAGTCAATATAATATCATATATACCAAATAACATACTTTTTTAATTTTTTTTTTCAAGTATCAAGTGAAATTTAACATTATCTAATGGATAGTTAGAAATCTAAATTTTTGTATCTTTTTTATATATATGCCCAAAATTCAAAATTATAAAACAAATCTTGTATCAAGCCCATTACTGTATTAATTAAAAATTACAAATACTATTTTAATTAATTGAAAACCTTCATTTATTACTAAAAATTTAATTATATTTTTTATAGGTATTTATTATACCTGGTAACAAGGCAAATAATGATGAAATATATAAAATAACAACAAATGAAAACTATTTAAGGATGTGTCAAGATATTCATAAAATGGCCATGTTAAGTCATACATTTTGTAAAGTAAAAAGATTCAAAATGTTTGAGTTGGTTGCAGTAGAATTAGAAGGAATGTGGTTAGTTAATTAAATTTTTTGTTCAATTTATTTTTACTTTCTTATTTAATAAGTTGTGTTAGGCTTTTGTTTGTTATAATAGACAAAACAAAATGCAATGATAGCTACAAGCTAAAACTCCTTTTTATTTCTTTTCGGTTTTTTGGTAGAGAGAGAAAGATCAACAATTCTTTTTTTAATTTTGTCTGCAAAATACAAGTTGTTATTTTTTTGTGATTGTTAAGCAATATAGCTCATTTGGAGCTTATTAAAATTAAATAAAAATACTGAATCAGCTTAATATTGAGACTAAATAAGTTTCTGCATTATTGAAGACTTAAAGTTATTGATTATGATATCTAACATTTTGTTATTAATAAAGTATTGACTTAAGAATGGCTAAGTCTCTCTTATATACACCTGTTATTTATATACAGAGTGTCCAACCATGATTTACTAATTTGACTTTATAAACTTATGTTAAAATTAGTAAATCATGGTAGGACACTCAATACACATGTTTATTTTGTTATGTATTTATTTTTAGTATGTTATTTTAAGTATTTTTATTTTACAGGTGTAGAGGCAGAATGCTGAGTTATAATGAATTTTTGACCAACAATACTATTGTAGCAATAATTGATACTGGATTATTAATTGAAAAATCATTAAATGTTTTATATAATCTTCCAGAAGATTTAAAGTATGATCCTTTGGTAAGTATGAAAATATAAATTATTTTAATAAATTATAACTCAAATTCTAATTCAATACTTCAATGAATTTATGGTTGTATACTTGAATAAATTTATATTAATGTAACAAATAAATA
Organism: Daktulosphaira vitifoliae; assembly: GCF_025091365.1. NCBI lineage: Eukaryota > Metazoa > Arthropoda > Insecta > Hemiptera > Phylloxeridae > Daktulosphaira > Daktulosphaira vitifoliae. The sequence goes on from NW_026099575.1 coordinate 7,568,026, forward strand.
AACCTAGAGGTTTTTCTATATAATTAGTATTGTACATATACACTATTGTTCATATTAAAAAGGATTATGTGTTTTCCTGTACTAATTACTACATTATTCAAATAGTTATTAATTTAAAATGAAATAATTTTGTTATTTCAGTGTATTGCAATAAAACCAGTGAATGATATTCCTAATTCTCGCAAGTTTTATGTAAAGCCTTTACTATCTAAAAGTGTAAGTAAATTTTTTTTCTATAGTAAAGTGAAAACTCAAGAAAAACTTGTTAAGTCTTACATATCAAATATTTATATTTTGTAGTATAACTGTATTTAGTTGTTGACAACAAAATTATATTTTTTAAGAAAATAACATCTCATTAAATTGAAGTTAACTTAACCCTTTAGCAGGTGCGTGTCTATTTTTAACGTTCATAGCCGCGTGGGGTCTATCAGACCCCATTTCTAAAAAAGTATTAAAAAGTTCATTTTTTTTAATTAAAAGACATTATTTGTTACCATACGATATATAAATATGGATAAAAATTCAATAATAAAAATTAAAAAATAAATAAATTACAAAATTATGTGCATTACTAAAAATTATATTACGAAAAAAAAAAACTTAATTTTCAAAATTTCATTAAAAAATTTTGGTTTGTAAAAAAATTATTTTAACTGCAAATTCTTATTTTTAAGATGGTAAACAAAAGCTTTTACTATTACAAAATGTATTTAAATTAATTTTTCTTGTATTTCTTTGAGCTCAAACACGGCTTATATTTATTAGTTTTATATGTATTTACATTTATTTAATCATTTTTCTGAATTGAATTTTTTAGCTTCGATGCGAAGCTGAGAAGGTAATGGTTTTACTTTTTTGGTTTTTTTTTTTTTTTTTTTTGTGTCTGTTACCACTTTTTCTCAGCTCTCACCGAACGGATTTCTTTCAACGATACGTCAAAAGGTCACAAATTGTATCTAGTCGAAGACATTAGCCTCAAAAATTGAAAAAAATGCCCTCGTTCCCCGTAAATGGGGAAAACCTCCAAAAAAATTACAAATTTAAAAATCGCTAATTTTCGAAATTTTTTCAATTTTTTTTACTTAAAAGTGCCATAACTTTTTCAAAAATAAACATATCAATATAATTCTTTTTTATATAGATGTGTAATATCATTACCTTTCGTTTGGTATATCTTTTTAATAAATTTAACCCTTAACCTGCCCACAAGGGGGGATTTAAAATGACAACTTTTTCACAAAAAATTAATTTTTTTAACTTAAATTTTGAAAATGTTCCGGAAGGTCTGACACTTTTATATATATCTTAAATTAAAGCTAATGTAATATGCTTTATCATGAAAAAAAAAAATTTCGGACTTTATCTTATCTTCATGGTGAAAATGGCTACCGAATGCTATTTTTGTGTGAAAATTTTCGATTTTGTATTTTCCATTTTTAACTTTATTATGCTATAACTTTTTGAAAAATGTATGAATCATTACAATTTTTTTATGAGAAGTAGTATTTATATAGATCTTTCATTCGACATACTGTTTTTTTAAATCGGACCATTTCCCTAAATACAGGGGGGATTCAAAACATAAAAATGCATATAGAAAGTAGAACTTTTTCAACGTAACTTTTGAAAGTGTTCCGGAAGGTCTGACACTTTTATATATATCTTAAATTAAAGCTAATGTAATATACTTTATAATGGTAAAAAAAAATTTCGGACTTTATTTTATCTTCATGGTGAAAACAGACATTAAACTTAATAAAAAAAATACGATTTTTGTAAAAAAATTCTTTTTTATATTTTTAACTTTATAATGCTATAACTTCTTGAAAGATGTATGGATCAATATAATTCTTTTTTTTGTAGATGCATGATGTCTTTACCTATCATTTGGTATATTTTTTTTATAAATCTGACTTTTTACCTGCCCACAGGGGGGGATTCAAAATGACAACTTTTTCACAAAAAATTTACTTTTTCAACTTAAATTTTGAAAGTGTTCCAGAAAGTCTGACACTTTTATATATATCTTAAATTAAAGCTAATGTAATATACTTTAATATGCAGAAAAAAAATTTTGGACTTTATTTTATCTTCAAGGTGAAAATGGCTACCAAATGCTATTATTGTGTGAAAATNAAAACAGACATCAAAGTTTATAAAAAAAATACGATTTTTGTAAAAAAATTCTTTTTTATATTTTTAACTTTATAATGCTATAATTTTTTGAAAGATGTATGGATCAATATAATTTTTTTTTATAGATGCATGATGTTTTTACCTATCATTTGGTATATATTTTTTTTATATCTGACCCTTTACCTGCCCACAGGGGGGGATTTAAAATGATAACTTTTTCACAAAAAATTTACTTTTTCAACTTAAATTTTGAAAGTGTTCCGGAAAGTCTGACACTTTTATATATATCTTAAATTAAAGCTAATGTAATTTACTTTAATATGCAGAAAAAAAATTTCGGACTTTATTTGATCTTCATGGTGAAAATGGCTACCGAATGCTATTATTGTGTGAAAATTCTCGATTTTATTTTTTACATTTTTAACTTTATAATGCTATGACATATTGAATAGTGTATGGATCAATACAATTTTTTTATGAGAAATATTATTTTTTAATAATCTCTTTTTCATTCGATATACTTTATCTTAATCAGGATATTAATAATGAACTAGCAGATCATGTGGCTTTTGGAATAATTCACCAATTTTTTTAAAATTAAACACTATCTAAAGATTTGCATCGAAGCGTTTTTTTTTTTTATAGTGATTTTAATCACTGTCAGATATTATTATACTTGATCCATCTATGCCACGTCACCACTGTGCCGCGACACCCCTGTGCTGGGTATTTTTTTATTATTAATATTACAATACATTTTATTATTATTATACGAGTATATACAATTATTCTGAATCTGTTGAACATTGATTTTTCTCCTAACAATCTTTGCATACTGTTTAATATACGCGATGTATTTTTTACATGTTTAGTTCTTATTTGTTCCGTATCATCGAGTAGTGGAAATTCTCAATAGATTATTTATTTTTACAACTTAATTGCACAGTCGGTGGCAGATCCACATAATTTCAATTGCACAATATTATATCGATTATAACATTGCATTTACAATAAAACAATATTTTGAAAAAAATACAAGTTCAAAAAAAAAAATTATAACGTTACAAATCGCGTGGGGTTAAATATGACCCATTTAAATTTTGATGAATATTTTAAGTCATACATTTTTTTTTTCGAAGGTATTTATTTATGAAAATCGATTCAATATTACTATAAAAACCATCTTCTAAATTTATATCTATATACACCTTTTATGCAATATAATACATCCGTTTTTATTTATGTGGGGTATGCTAGACCCCCACGCGACTGTTTAAGGGTTAATAATGTTCTATTAAATGAATCTGTTTTTCTAATTATATTATTATATGTATTGGTCATAATTTTTTTTGTCTTCATTATTAAAATTAAGCCTATTAAAAATACATTTCATTTATTTAATGGTTTTAGTTTTTAAACTAATTTTAGGAATTATTTGTTTTTTCTTGCATTATCAATTATTGATACTTTATGAATTTTACTACAATTTTTTTTATTCAGGAATTATATAAAGGATATGTATTGGTAGAATTAAAAAATTGCAATGAAGAAATAAATAATTTATGTATTGAACCTGACCTTGACTTAGTAGAAGTTGAAAATATTCACGTATCTTCAAATATCCAAACATTTGATCCTAAGTATTAATTATTTTTGTTCTTAATTCAAAAATTATTAACTTTTATTTTATTGGTATAAAGTTTAATTAATGCTAGAATGTTAAAAGCTACAAGAGTATTTTAAGAAAAAAAACATTTCTTTCACTATTATTTTATACCACTTTTGAATTAAATTTATGGGGTTTGTAGGTAGTACGAAGCAGTAGCTTAATTCTTCTTTTTCTTTACTGGCATTACAATCCTATTAGAGTTTTTGCCACCATTATTTTGTGATAGGTAACATAACAACGTGTTTTTTCTAAGATAGAGTTGTCAGCCCTATGCTAAACCCCCAACCTGGAGGACCAGACCATACCAACCACTTAAGATCAGCGTGGGGCTATTACAATGTACATGGTCTACATTGGGCGATGGACGCGCCACTCTCCCTACACCTACACTTAGAAACTTAATTAAGAGGGATAAATTCTTATAGCAAAAATATTTATTTGGGGAAGAAACAAATAATTTTTCTTTAGAAAAATTTATAATGTATAACCTTCCAGATGATTACACTTATTAATCCACTGATATTATTTAAATTATAAAAAATAAAATATGTGGTAGTCATAAACTATTTATTTTCATATCTATATTGTATTTTCACAATAAAATTTTCAATATTCTAAAGGGTTATGAAAATTATTTTAATTTTTTTTTTTTTTTGTTAAATTTTATATTAAAATTTGTCTCAGAATAAATGAAATGTCTATCAGTAAAATATCTAAAAATAGTATGAAATGCAAGCAAAAGGAAAAACTTTATGATAATTTATTATTAAACAGGTAATCTTACAAATTTATGAATATAAATATTGAAATATGCTTATATTTTTGGATTATTCAACTTCACTTGTTTACATGTTTTAAACTTGCTAATAAAAAATAAAAATAAAAAGTAATCTATTTAAAAAAATGACAGATCAATAACAATTTTAGGACCAATACTTAAAAAAAATTATTAGAATTTAAAATATAGACTGGAGGTGAAACGTAGATGTTGCTATTTTTATCATTAGCCATTTATTGACCACGTTTCTCCTCCCATCTAGACACAAAAATGTGATTATCTTTCAAAGTATTACTTCTAATGTTGTTATAGACCAATAATTTTCCTAATTAGATTACTTTTTATTTTATGAGCTAATTTAATAAATTTGTTGCCATTTAAAAAATAAAGTTCACATCCCTATAAGATATATGGAATAAATCTAAAAATTATATGACAACAGATAAATTAAAATACAAATGCAACTATAAAAAGTCAAAATAAATTTCTGAAATTATTTTTATTTTATAATAGTGTAGTGGATTATGATAAACAGATCACTCTGCATGTATTTAATTACAATAAATATATTTCTTTTTAAAGGCTATTAATTTAATTGATATTCTATATAATTTTTATTATTTTTAGTTTTTCTGAAGAATTTATTTGTAATCCAAAAAACAAATCTATATGTTCTACAAAAGAAAGTTATAATAAATTTCAAATTCATGCATGCTTGGATAAATCAAGTATAAATTATAAACTTATTAGATTTTATGAACTAACATGTATTTTTATTTCCTTATAATAATTGTAATTAACTTTCAAATTACCTTTGTAAATTAGGAACTAAGTACTAGGGTGTAATGATGAGTTTTTTTTAAGATCATTAAATGGTTTCTCTTAAAAATATCATAATTTTCAATGGTATAATGATCTAACGTTTACAAAAATACCTTAAAAATATTTTTATTTTCAATGTAAAGCTAAAATGGTATTAATTTTAACATGACACATTTTTATTTTTTGTCTGTTAACTTGAATACTTAGTGTCTATTAGGCTATTATTTCAGAGATGCAATGAGAAAATTTTTTTGCTGGATCTTGCAAGTTATTATTTTATAAATGTTTTAAGTCTATTTTTTTTTTTTGCTCATCAAAAATTTTTCGACTATTTTTTTATATTTTGTATAAACAAATATAATCATTTATAAATTTTACAGACTGTATCACTAAAATATTTTATGCTAAATAATGAATTCAAACAATGCTATGCATTTCATTGGGTTATAACTTAATCAACCTTGGTTGTGTCGCTACTAGCTTGCCAAATAATATGTTAAATGAACCTCAATAATAATTGATGAAAACATTATCCACACAAATTTGGAATAACTTATAGAACCAAATTTTAATTTTTCTATGTTTATTATTAATATGATATAAAATAAAAAGAAAAAATTTTTCAGTCAATTGGTTCCAAATTTATGGGGTAAATAATACATAAAAAAAAATGATATGCTAATGTTAAAAAAAAAATTGTTTAATTGGGTTAGCATGTTCTAGTTTATACTGGTATTTTTTTACTATAAATAAATAATCAATATTATCAAATGGGTTAATTTAAAATACTAGTTTAACTTGGAACAGTTAGATATAAATTATTGTTTTAGTCGTATCAATTTACAGCATTAATAAAAAATTATAACACGTTGATGGACAAAATCATATATTACTGTTATGACAGTAATATTAAAATTTGATGTCTGGGGTCACTTTTAAATATTACTGCTATAACAGTGGTATAAAAACTATTCTAAAAATGTCATTACTAATATAGCAGTAATATTTTCAATGATTTTTTATGAAGGAGGAAGTTGTTCTGATCCCATGCATCTCATAAAACCAGTGGGCACTCTTTTTAGCTAAACCATGTCATTAACTGTCCATCAACCTGTTAATAAAATTTTTAAAAAAGTATTGTTAAAAACACAGAATATTTGTTCACTAAAAATAAGTAAAGAAATCTTTAAAAGAATTAACATTTAATAAAGTTGGTACATTTGACAGTAAATAAAATAAGTTTTTCAAACTTTGAACAAAAAACTTTTGCAAACAAAAAATCGCAATCATTTAAGACTCTGAAAAATGTATCACACATCATTGCACATTTTATTAATAGTTGGGCAATGTTTCAAAATGAAGTCTTTAATGCTTAAGAAGATATTTTCATTTTAAATTGAAATAATATCTAATATTCGTTACAAAATTAAAATATCATTTAATGAAAAATATCCTATTAAAATTTAAAATTAACTAGAGCATTTTATTATAGATTTGAAAGAATATATGAACTTTGTGTTTTCCAACGTTTTACAAGAAGTAATAACTTTGCAATATAAAATATTTTACCAATTATTTATTTTCTTACTTTTTTAGGTACTTCAGATAAAAAAAGGAAATACCTTTCAAGACATACATGATTTTGGTGCTAACTTACTTAAACACCTAACTATTAATATACCTTTTAAAATGGTAAATAATTATTGTATTATTTAGTCTTTTAATTAATTATATATATTTATGTGAGAATATAAAAAAAATAAATAACTTAAGATATTCTATAAAATTTATGAAAATAGTTTTAATTTAAAAGTTTTTAAAAATATGTTGTTAAATAATAACAATTTAATAAAAAAATATTTCTAATAACCTTTGAAATTAATTTTATATTAAATGAAAGTAGTTTTATTAAATAATATTAATATATTTTAATTTTTTTAATATAAAATTATCAAATTTGTAAGTCTAAAAAAATTTAAAGATAATGAAAATAATTAAGAGACTTACTTTTATTTAATAATAAGTTTACTTACATAAACTAAATCTTCAATTAGTAATAATTCTACAAAATATTTTGTTATTTTTTTTGTAGGATCATAATTATTTAACTTTTGTTAAGCCAGTTAATGAAAATATTAAGTATAAACCTGAGAAAATAAAAACAATATTAATAAATTTTTCTTCAGATATTCTCAAATTACCTGTTAATGGAAACCAAAATTTGAATAAAATTAACAATGAAATAAGTAAGCTTTGTAAAAGATTTTTTGATTAAATTTTTTTTTTTTTTTAATTGTATTTTTTTTTTTAAATTCTTAGCATCTAGGGATCAACAAAATGTTTTTAATATTCCAAGTAAATCAGTTGTTGAATTTTGTTATGGTTCAAATGTTGATTTTGTTTATGTCAACTTTGTAGAACAAAAAAAAAAATTTGAAGACTATATGAACAATTTTTTTGCTTTTTATAATAATAGTATGTAAAATAAGATGAATTAAATTTATCATAACCTACTCATTTACTTAGAGACTAAATATAATTTAAACATTTTTTTTTATAACTAAATTAAATTAATTTTAATTAAAACCCTTTTTGAGCTTGAAAGTAGTGCTATAAAAGTTATTTCTGTTTATTTTAATACTCCAGTCATGATACTTGGATTAAAGATCAATGAGATTGGTTTGCAAATATCTGAAGCTATTTGAGAATTTTTCATGAATAGAAAGAATAGTTCTATCATCTACATATTTTGCTACAGTTGTATTAGGGTGAGTTGGTTAGTCAGCTGTTAATATGTTAAATAATTAAGGAGTAGATAAAGCACCTGGGGGTAACACTACCTTTGTATCAGATTTCGTTAAAAGAGTTGTGCTGTAGTGTATTGTTAAGTAGTGTTCTGTGAGGTAAGATTTATAAATAGATTGTTTGAAGGTGGTTAGAGAAGTTTTAATTTAAAAAGAACATTAAGCCGTACTCAATTGTAAGCTTGAGCAACATCCAAAAAGATGGTAAAGCAGTACTGTTTTTTTTTCCAGTAAAGTGGTAATAAAGACGGTTAACCAATTAATTTGTTTAATATTTGAGTTCCTGCTTTGGAAACCTAAGTAGGGTATAGTATTTTTTTGAGTTGTTATGGAATCACTATCCTAATTTTTCAAATACTTTAAAGAAAAGAAGGTAGGAGGCTAATAGATCTGTAGAAAGAGAGAATTTCCAGAGCTTTGCCAAATTTAAGTATTATTATTATTACTGCTGATTTCCATTGTAATAGAAAGTTTAATAGATTATTGAAAATATATGTTAGAAGTATGAAACTGGAGACTTTTTTTTAATAGGGAAGTAGATATGCAATTTATAGTTTCAACTGAAATAATTAATTTGAGCGGAGGGAGTCATTTGGAACATAGAAATTAGATAGTTTTTTTTTTTTGAGTATTAAATATGTGGTTTCATGTGATTTGAATACTTCAGCAAAGTGTTTTTGAAATATTTTTACGTTTTCTTGGTTAGTCATTACCAAGAACCATCTATTTTCTTAAGCTGGAGAAAAGAATTTGCCTTAGAGGACCTGTTTAAAAGGTTTCCATAATGAACCATTTTGAGTGGAAAGAAGTACTATATATTTTGAATAAGATTAATTTCTAAAATTTGTTGATCTTTTTTTAAGATGTATAGTAATGGTGTTATGTCCTTTTTGTCAGAAGGGGGAGTGAATAGACTGCTAATGATTTCTAGCTTGTCTTTTTTGAGTTATTGAGTTATTTGAGTTATGGAATGTAAAATGTCAGATTAATGAGAAGCGAAGTTTTATTATTACTATAAGGAGTAGCAGCTTTTGCTTAGATTACTAAGAAAATTCTATGTGAACTACATAATATAAGACTTATATTCTGTAGTTCACATAGGATTTTCTATCACCCTTTTGTGTTTGGAAACTATCTTGCACATCATAGAATCTTATAATATATCATGCTAGTATTAACTTGTTTAGTATATTAAAAACCTTAAAGTATACTCATTTATTAGTTTTTATTTTACAGATGATAATAAAATGAATAAATATAATCCTGAGAGAGGTGATTTGGTTGCTGCATTTTTACCACTTTACAAAGAAGTTCATAGAGCTTTAATACTTAATAGAAATACTACAAATTCCAAATTATATCTTTGTTATTTTGTTGACATTGGCTGTAAACATTATATTTATTCTAAATTTATTTATGAACTATCAGAAGATGCAAAGCAAGTTAGTTCAATATAAATAAGGCATTTAGAAACCAAGCCCATTAACTTCACTTTTTTTATTAATAGCAATAATAGTATGATTGTATTCAAAAAGTGAATACTTTTGAAATAAATCAATTTTTCAGCTCGCTTTCTTGTATTCAATGTATTATAAATATATTACACTTAAGTAAAATTTAAATGCGATATAAAATATTAATTATTAAATTTAAATTGAATTAAATCTTATAATTAAAACTTATTAATACACAATATAACCTAATTTTATTGAAATAATTATTACTATGAGATTAAATATTAATGTTACATTTTAGATTCCCTATTTAGCACACAGAGTAGGACTTAAAGGAATGAAAACTCTTAACAATACTTCAAAATTAAATTATTTAAAAATTTATTTTAAAAAATTGTATCGAAAACATTTAAATATGGTTTGTAATAAATATTCATGTGTATTTAACTGTACAATATAATTACATTTCTGTGTAGTATTATGATGAAAATGATAAAGATGGATTAAATAAAGTTGTCTTGATGAAATGTGATAATGATGTGGATATTTGTCAAGAAATAAATAATTTTTTGGATGATTCCAATTATTTAAAGAATAAAGTTTCAAGTATGAACCTTAAAAGTATTTTTATGCTATTAGTTCTGTAAATACTATGATATAACTTATTCTAGAAGTTCAAAAAAAAAATTCTAATACAACATCTTACAGATCAATGTTAAAATGTAGTTCAATGGTTGTAATAGCTCATTTTGAATCAATAAAAAAACTTTATGTTAGGATATTATCAGATGAAAGTATAAATAGTTTCAACAATTTAATGAAAAAAATGGAAGATTACTTTTGTAATATAAAAGGTAAAATTTTATTTCAAAAATAAAAAATGTATTACTTGTAATCAAAAAATGTTTTAACTATTATTTTTTTACTTAAGTCCATCAATACTATTATCAAAATTGTTCCTTTTTTTAAAAAAAAAGTTATTTATAAGTAATTTTATGTAGACAATTTTTTTTTTAATTAATTCAAATTCATAAGCCATAGTTACTTTTAGGTGTGAATGTTAGAAGAAATCCAAAGGTTGGAGAGAAACTAGGTGTCAGATCATCAATGAATATTATTTTACGGGGAATTATTTGTCAAAAAGTTAATGAAAATTGTTTTTTGGTATTTTATATGGATTTTGGTAGCATTGAATATATAGAAGGAAAAAATTTGTTTGAATTACCTTATGAGCTAAGATGTGTAAGAATAATATGTACAATATTAAGATAGCAACAAATTTTTTCAACTTAAAAATATCACTTAGCGCTTCCTATATATCTATATCATTACCAATTACCTAAATTATTGTTCTGGTTTAAGCTAAAATTACAATATTTTGATGAAAGCAATTTTTAGAATTTGTAAAAATTTAATTCACTCACCCCATAAACTAAACATTTCTTTTTTTTACTGTTTTTTTATTGGTATATATTTTTATCAAAATATATTTTGCTAAATGATATTCAATTATTAAGTATGATTATAAATAAAAAAATATTTATTGTTAATATTATTTTTTAATGTTTAAAATAAATTGTGAATAGATGTCAATATAATTTTTACTGTTATAGATACCTCAGACAGTTATTAAAATTGGTATAAACTTGACAACACCAGTTGTAGCTTTACCTGAACAAATTACTAATTATTTCAACATGCTAATTTCATCATCAACCCCTTTATTTGTGGTGAGTTAATATCTAAAATTGATAAAACAATTTTGTTATGTTGAGATATTTTATAATGGTATTATCTTAGATTTTTTGAGTTAGTCAATCATTATTTTTATTTCGAATTTTAAACCCAGATTTGATTTTATTTCATTCATTAAAAATATCATATTATTATATTTTTTCAGTTTTAATATAAGTAATTTATTTTAATTTTAATGTTAACTAGGTATTTGTTGATGAAAATGATCCTCGTGGATATAAAAATGTACTATTAACAAAAGATGGTATTGATTTATGTCAAGACATTAATTACTATTGTTCAAGTATTTAAGTATAAATATATATATATATATATTAAAGAAAGTATTCAGTTATATTTTTCATGCAAATTTTATAATTTATCATGTTGTAAAATAGAAAGTTTTTTTTTTATTCAGTTATAAGGTTTCTTTTTTTTTATTTATAATTAAATTTTTATATATTTTTATTTTTACATAATTTTCTTGTGTTTAACTAATAAATCTTGAAAAACTAATAACAAATTTATTAAAAATTAATTAAAGAAAATTAAATTAAATTGGTTAAATAAAATAATAATTATGTACACAATGAATAAAATTTATTTCCATAAAATATCTTTAATTATTATATTTATTAATAAAAATAATTTAAATTTTCCTATTTCCAATCCTTCATATTAAAAGTGTAAGATATTTTTAGAAATATAAAGGTGAATACACGTTTAAGAACCCCGCAGATATTATCACGCCATAAAGAGGCAGGCAGATCGTAGTGTAATACTCTGAGACAATCTGTCTTGTTATCAAACATAGCGGCTTGAGAATGATAAGAGTATCAACTGCACGTGGTATGAGTATGAAAACATTGACTGTTGTTTAATACATATTATTTTCTTAAATAAAAAAAAGGATTTTTACTTATTATTTTAACTATATAATTAAACTGAATTTCAACCACATTAAATAGTGTAATATTTTAATACTTGTATGAAAACATAATATGGGGTTAACTAAACAATACTTACGTTATGCTCCTTTAAAAAACTTCAATATTATATGTCATCCTGAGTGTAATATCGTTTTTGTTACATTCAATAACATTAATGATAGATATGTAGCAGTCGGAGCCAGTGAAAATATAAATATTTGGGATTTACGTTTGTCAAAATTGGTGTGTATTTTGAATATCTTAACATTTTGATATTAACTTTTAAAACATCATTATAGGTTATGACAATTGAAGATGAAGATATGAGAAATAATACATCTAAGAAAGTAAACGTTGTTAAATTAGCTGTTGTTGCTGGTGGAAAACAAATTGCTGCTGGTTATTCTGATGGTATAGTAAAAACATTTGATTTAAATAATGGCGAACTTATAAGCACATTTCAAGGACATCGATCAGCAATTACAGCATTAAATTATGATGCAAATGGCCATTTACTTGCTTCAGGTTCAAAAGTAATGTATTAATTTGTATATAAGTTATTTTATACTAATTAAACAATTTAACTATAGGATACTGAGGCTGTTGTTTGGGATATAGTAGCTGAGCGTGGTTTACATAGATTATGTGGTCACAAAGGTGTTATTACAGATGTACAATTTATGAATAAATATGAAATAGTTTTAACATCATCTAAGGACACCTATATTAAATTTTGGGATTTAACTACTGGATATTGTTTTAAAACATTAGCAGGTCATATTACCGAGGTAATTTTTAACATGTTACAAAATTCATTAGAGTAGGGAGCTCTAACCCAATTTTGAATTCTTTTGGGTATTATAAATTTCTAATTAAATATTAAATAAAAATATTATTATTTATTTAACAACAAGGAAGGTCATACTGGGTAGAGTAAAAAAACAATTTCTCCATTTTTATTTTAAATATTTTTTAGCTTTGATGCTAAGAAGGTATTAATTTTACCATGATGTTTTTTTTTTTTTGGTCTATTGCCACTTTTTTCAGCTATCACTGAGCCAATTTTGATGAATAATATGTCAAAAGATCACAATCGTATCTAGTTAAACACATTACCCTAAAAAATCTCTCGTTCCCCGTAAATGGGGGATATCTCCAAAAAAATTACAATATTTAAAATACGTAAATTTTGTCATTTTTTTCAAATTTTTGTTTTAAATAAATTATATATATATATCTTTTATCTGACATACGTTTTTTTTTTTTGTAATTTGGACCATTACCCTTTTGTACAAGGGGGTGTTTTAATTTTTAAAAATACGAGTAAGAAGTAGAACTTTTGAAAATGTTCCGGAAATACTCTGAGCTTCAAATATATATATGTCAAATTAAAAATAATTTTATGTACTATAAGTTCAAAAAAAAAAATTTGTCCCGACATCTTTTTTCCTGTGTGCAAATTCCCGTAGAATTTAACAAAAAATGTAATTTTTATGCAAAAATCACCGTATAACATAAAATATATTAATACTTAAAACTGCCGTAACTTTTTGAAAAATGAACAAATTAAAATTATTTTTTTTTATATTAATACCTTAGATATTTTTTTTTCATTTGATATAATTTTTTTGAAAATCTAACTATACCTGCCCACAGGAGGAATTCAAAAAACAAATTTTTTGCACACAAGTTAAGCTTTTTCAATGTAATTTTTGAAAATATTCTGTAAATATTGACACTTTTATTTCATTTTAAATTAAAGCTTATATGATTATTTATAATAAAGTTCATAAGACATAAGAAGTTAAACTTATTTATCCATACAAACAATCAAAATTATTAATTTCTAATATTTTTAATATATTTATTGTCGAATTAGATTTAATATGATAAAAATATTCAACTGCAAAAGTGAATAATTTAACTTTGTAATTTATTAATTTTTTAACTCTATTTGTGTATGTTACTAATAGTCTATAACATTCCAAATTTTTTGGTAACATGTTGCTATATAAATCATAAATCTAAAAAAAATGATTTTAAGTTTCACCTGAATTAAACAATCAATTTTTACAATCATAATCAAAATTTATAAATCACTAAATTAAGTAGATCTTTTTAACAACTTTTTTTCATTGGTTTTTTTAGTTAAGGTAAATCATTAAAATTAATTCAGTTCTGCATATTTCAATTATAAAATTTTTTTAATCACCAAAAGTAAATTAGAAATGATTAGCATGATTTCTATTTAAGTGATCTATTACAATAAAAATGCAAAAAAATCGAGCTTTTCTAATAAATTTACTGTAAATAGTAATTATAAAATTTCCTGAGTGCATATTAATCTTAACAATACCATTTTTTAACATCCTTATACTTTTTTCAAGTGTATGTTGTTTCTATTTAATTTGAAATTTGCAAGATGAGCTAAAAGTTATGGTAATAAATTCATTTTTTTTTTTTTTTGTATTATTATAAACTTTCACTTTAAAGGGTAAAAAAAAGTAGATTAAAAGTAATTGCTTTTAACATATTAAAAATCAAAATCAATAATAATTTGAAACACAATTAATTCTAAAAACCCAGCACAGGGGGTCGGGGCACAGTGGTGCCGTGGTATAGTTGGATCAAGTATAATGATATCTGACAGTGATTAAAATCACTATCAAAAATAAACGCTTCGATACAAATCTTTAGATAGTGTTTAATTTTAAAAAAATTGGTGTTTTATTCCAAAAGCTTCTTGATCTGATGGTTCCTTATTAATATCTCGATTAAGACAAAGTATGTCGAATGAAAAAGGGTTTATTAAAAAATATTATTTCTCATAAAAAAAATTGTGTGGATCCATACACTTTTNAAAGATGTATATAAATACTACTTCTCATGAAAAAATTGTATTGATCCATACATTCAATAAGTTATAGCATTATAAAGTTAAATATAATATAAAAAATAAAATCGAGAATTTTCACACAAAAATAGCATTCGATAGCCATTTTCACCATGATGACAAGTCCAGAAGTCAAATTTTTTTTTTCAAATTNGAAGACAAAGTCCAGAAGTCAAATTTTTTTTTTCAAATTAAAGTATATTACATTAGCTTTAATTTAAGATATATATAAAAGTGTCAGACATTCTGGAACATTTTCAAAAGTTAAGTTGAAAAAGTTAATTTTTTGTGAAAAAGTTGTCAATTTAAATCCCTCCCTGTGGGCAGAAAAAAGGTCAAATTTACCAAAAAAATATACCAAATGATAGGTAAAGACATCAAGCATCTATATAATAAATTATATTATATTATATTATATATTAAAATTATATTCATATGTTCATTTTTGAAAAAGTTACGGCAGTTTTTAGTAAAAAAAATTGAAAAAATTTCGAAAATTAGCGATTTTTAAATTTGTAATTTTTTTGGAGGTTTCCCCCATTTACGGGGAACGAGGGAATTTTTTTCAATTTTTAAGGGTAATGTCTTCGACTAGATACGATTTGTGATCTTTTGACGTATCGTTGAAAGAAATCCGTTCGGTGAGAGCTGAGAAAAAGTGGTAACAGACACAAAAAAAAAAAAAACACATCATAGTAAAACCAATACCTTCTCAGCTTCACATCGAAGCTAAAATGATAATATATAATTAAAAAATGTATTATTATATAATTATATATTATATTTTTGAATCTAAGAATTGCTAATCATATAAGTAGGAGTTCATTTTGCTTTTATAATTATCCACCAATTTCTTAGAATTAAACACTAACTATGGATTTGCATAGAAGCGTTTCTAATGATAGTGATTTTAATCACTGTCAGATTAAATCTCTACTATGCCACGTCCCTACTATCATGGGTTTTTATATAGTGCTTGTATTAAAACTAAAATTCATCAATTGTTTCAAGTGTATAAAAATATGATACTCTTTTGAAAATTTCCTTGCAAAAAAATATATATATAGAGGGTGATTTTTTTATCATAACCCACTCAATTACTTACAGAATAATAATAACTTAAAATTTTTTTTTATTACTATCTTTATTTACACATTATTCTTGAATTATTAACTATGTAATACTTTTTAAGTTCATCCCTTATGCCTGGTAAGGGTATCAACTTTGTTTTTTTAAATGGTTACACATATTTTTAATTTAATAAAATGTATGAGTTTTTAATTCAATAGTAAATGGCATTGGAATTTTTAATGAAACTTAATTTATTTATTAGATATTAACATTTAAAGTTTCAAATTTTTGAGTTAATAGGTATAATACACAAGGGATTACAAATACAGGTAGCTAATTGATTTTTTATGACATCGATATTAGCAGGTACACAACATTGTTATTATCAATGATAGTAAGGTACATTTTTGTGAGTTTATAAAAACACTAACTGACAATACAAAAAGTATATCTATTGATAGTCATAATTGATTATAAACAATCCGTGACTGTGATAGCAATATCATAAAAAAACAATTAGCTACATGTATTTGTAATCCCTTGTGTATTATACATGTATATTAACTCAAAAATTTGAAACTTTAAATGTTTATATCTAATAAATGAATGAAGTTATACTAAAAATTCAAATGCCATTTGCTATTAAATTAAAAATATGTGTTCTCATTTAAAAAAACTCTAGTTAATGTTTTTTAACCTTGAAGGGATGAATAATATCATGTTTTTACTACATATTATTGTAGTGTTTTTTGAATCAAACAATATTTTCCTTACCAAAAATTAAAAATTTTCAATAGGTACTGAGTAAACGAGTGTCTTATCCTTAATGAATCACTCTGTATATGTATATTACATAAAAATAGAAATAGAAATGAATGTTGAAGGAAGAAGAGATAGAGGAAGACCAAAAAAGAGATGAAGGGATGCTATTTAATGCGATTTGAGGATAGCTGATGTGAGCGTAAATGATGTGGGAGATCGTGTCAAATGGAAGTTTAGGATAAGGGTGGCCGACCCCAAGTTGTTGGGATTAAGGTGAGGAAGAAGAAGAAGATATATATATATATATATATATATATATTACACTTATAAATCATAAAACTTGTAATCAGAATATAAATAAGGAAATAGGGATCATGTAGCTTTTGGAATAATCCATTAATTTTTTAAAATTAAACATTATCTACAGATTTGCATCGGTGCGTTTTTTATGATAGTGATTTTTATGACTGTGATATGTTTATATCTAATAAACAAATTAAGTTTTATTAAAAATTCCAATGCCATTTACTATTGAATTAAAAACTCAAACATTTTATTAAATTAAAAATATGTGTAACCATTTAAAAAAACAAAGTTGACACCCTTACCAGGCATAAGGGATGAACTTAAAAAGTATTACATCGTTAATAATTCAAGAATAATGTGTAACTAAAGATAGTAATAAAAAAAAAATTTTAAATTATTATTATTCTGTAAGTAATTGAGTGGGTTATGATAAAAAAATCACCGTGTATATACATTTCCTTATAACACAATCTATTAGAATTTGAATTTATTGAAATGTTAGAACGTAAAAATTCTAATTTATTATGTATGATAATTTCTATCCTTACTTTTCATTTCTATGTTAATTACTACTTTACTTAACAATATTTTATGTAAGCATCTATAAATACTTTCTTGATATATTGAATAATAATAAATTATTTGCATTAAAACTATATATCACAGGAATAACAACTATGTTTAAAAAAAAGAAAATTAGTTTGATAACAATATATGATATGTGTAATATCTTATATATTTATAGGTATGGTCAATGAACATTTTACGTGACAATGATTTTATTGTTACGGGGAGTAATGACGCTGAATTACGTACTTGGAAAGTTTCAAAAACTGATGAAGATAATAAAGATATTAAAATAATGGAACTTTTATCATCAGATGGTTTGCTAGATTATGCAGTTAGTATAATCATTTTTAACTTAAGTTGGCACCTTAGCATTTCAACTCTTCCTTAATAAAATTTAATGAATATTGGTTTTTTTAATAAATCAATAATCCTAATTAAATTATTAATTAATTATAAAAGAATGAAATTTTAATATAATTCATAATTTTTTAACTATAGTCTCCAATAAAGTGTGAAAAAGTAGGATCCTTAATGCGAGAAGGTCCTGGTCGAGTAGTATCATCTTCAACTGATAGTACCAATCATATTATTTGTTGCCATGGCCATGGAAAATTATTAGAACTCTTTATTTTTACTGATAACAATGAAGCATTAGATCGATTTCGTAATAGACAAAGAAAATTCAGAAAGAAAGCTTTAAAGTGAGTTATTTGTATTAATTTGCTTGAATTAAAATGTTGTATTTTGAAAATAATGAATTTACAATTATAACTGATTAAATTTCTATAAATAAGATATTATACCATTTTTTAAATTTTTCTTGTAAATTTATTATCTATACTTCATAAAAGTAATTATACAATTTTTTTAAATCATAAGAACTAACCATGTATAAAGCCAACAATTTATATTAAAAATTAAAATGATTGTGATAATTTTAATTAGTAGTATAAATTTTTGGATAATGTAAGATACAAGAAAATTATATTTTATAAATAAATAGAATTTGAAATTTTACAATACTTACATAGTATATTATGAATCTTTATATAGACGTGAAGAAAACATTGATGATGTTGCATTTTTAAATGAAAAAAACCCTGCCCTTCAAGATACTGTGAGACGATTACCAGCTATTTTAACTGATTATAAAATAAAATCTACCAACTTAACTGTAAATGAAACTCATGTTAAGGTAATAAAAATAAACATATATATTTAGTACTTTAAAATTTATTTTTATTATATTATTATGATAGAAAATTACAACACAATTGAATTTGTCTGTTCTCTTTAAAAAAAATTGTGACTACTTATAATATATTTTGAATATTACTTATTCTTAAATTATTAGTGTTTCATTCTTTTTTATTAAAATTTTATTTTAATCAAAAGTTACTTTACAATGAAATAAAAGATAACTTGCAAAAATTATCCTTGGACATTTTTTTTTATTTCTTACAAATGACCACTATAAAAAAATTAATATGCTGATGTTCTTTAATTTTCCTTAGAAATAAGTAATTTTCTAAGAAAAATTTCAAATTATTCTACCATAATTTATTTATTTTTCTGTTGTAGTTAAATTAACTTAACATTTACTAAATATTCAAATCATTTTTAGGTTGTTATTAGTTTAGCAAACAATTCAATAGTATTATACTCAGTTCCATTAAAAGATAGCAAAGAAGTAAAGTTGATACGCCAAATTTCTTTGAATGGTCATAGATCCAATGTTAAAGTTTTGGCATTTAGTTCTGACAACTTGGCTATTTTTACTGGTGGATCTGATTCTATTAAAATGTGGAACAGAAAAACTTTAAACTGCATTCGAACTGTAAAAACTAGTAATGCTGTTCAATGCATGTGTATTGTTTCTGGTGATCGTCATGTCTTAGCTGGGCTTGATGATGGTAACTTATTAGTGATTGATATTGCAGCAGGAGATATAATTGAGCAAATTGCTGCTCATACTAAAGACACAAAATCAATTTATTTATTACCAGATGAGGTATATTGAGATTAACATGAGATATATATATATATATATATATATATTTTAATTTTTTAAATTATATTTTCTCTTAGGAAACTAAAAATTAGTTGCTTTATTATACATTTTAGAAAATAATTTTGAGGTTTTTTGATTGCCATTATAAAAATAATAATTGTACCCATTCTTCATAAAAATAATTTTATTCGTGTTGTTTTACTTCTTAAGTATTAATTTTGTAGTATTAAATTAAAATTAATTTAATTTACAGTTAGGATGTATTACTGGTGGAGGAGATAGCACCGTAAAATTATGGCAATTAGAATTAGTAAATTTGCCTAGTACAGATAGAAAAGTTTTATCATTATTACATACTAAAACACTAGAATTAGATGAAAATGTTCAGTGTGCTAAAGTTAGTCCAGATAATAAACTTATGGCTATAGCTTTATTAGACAACACAGTTAAAATATTTTTTATGGACACATTTAAGGTATTATAAAATGTTAGCATTTTAAAATTATTATGTAGTAATCTAAGATCAAACTTTTTTTCAGCATTTTATTGATCTATATGGGCATACACTTCCTGTTAGTGATTTAGATATTAGTTATGATTCTTCTATAATCATCACAGTAAGTGGCGACAAAACTATAAGGATTTGGGGATTGGATTATGGTGATTGCCATAGGCGTTTAACCACAGACTCAGCACTTACAAGCATTTCATTTGTCTCAAAAACTCATCAATTTTTCACAACTGACAAAAATGGAAATGTAAAACATTGGGATGGTGATACATTTGAACGAATTTTAACATTACAAGTAATGACCATATTTTATATATTCGTTATTATTTTATTTATTCATTGATTTATGTAACAGGGTCATAGAGGAGAAAGTTATAATTCTTCTATAAGTAGTAATGGATCATATCTTGTTAGTTGTGGACAAGACAATGTTGTTCGTTTGTTTGAAAAAACAGATGAACCATTAGTGTTGGAAGATGAACGTGAAGAGGAAAGAGCTCAAGAAGATGAAAAAGAACTAGCAACAGGGGAAGATACAAATGTATATGGTGGACCATCAGTTCTATCACTACCTACAAAAAAAACTATTACATCAGAAAAAGCTGTATGTTGTTTTAAATTTTTTTTATTAAAATCTATAATTACCACCAAATTCTTTGTAGGCAGAACTACTATTAGAGTGTTTAAATGTAATAAAAGAATACAAAGATACACGTGCAGAAAACCAATCAAAAGGTGTGGCTTTACCTTCCTTACCTTTAATAATGACAGCATTTAATGTTAAAACAACAGATGAATACTTACTAGAAATAATTAGAAGAATACGCTCCAGGTAAAATTGTATGATATAATATAGTAATAATATATCTAATAATATTTTTTTTAACTTACAACATAAACAATTGTTTTAAAATATAGATAATTTTAAGTAGGAATTAAAATCTCATGTTAAAAATGTTTATTTTATTTATTACAATAAAATGATATGTATTATTATATAATTTTAATATTTGATGTACTATAAAATTATATTATTTTTACTACTTTAAATAATTCACTTGTGTACTTATCTTTCTTTTTCCAGTGAACTCGAAGAAGTATTACTATTAATTCCTTTTTCAAGTGTTTGTTACTTTATGGAGTCACTAATTCCATTACTGAACAACATGCATCATGAAATTGAACCTGTTATCCGATCTCTTATATTCATAGTACAGACTTTACATAAACCATTAACATCTGCAAAAGATATGTTGCCTATTTTAAGACAATTGAATTCACTTGCTTTTAAAAGAACAAATGATTTTCGAGTAATTATCCCATACTTATATTTTTGCAATTTTATAATTAATTTTATTTTTATGTTTTTTAGGACCTTATTGGTGAAAATTTACATTCGTTAATGATTATAAATAATACTCAAGAAGAAGAAGAACTTGTATTTAATATTACACAAAATTTAAACAAAAAGAGAAAACGTCAAAAACAAAAATTATTAAAATCTGTAGTTGTTAGTATTTAATAAATATAAATATATGATATGTTTTGTATTTCTGTAACAATTGTGTGGTTAAACATTCTTTATATTATGTTTCAAAGATTTATTATATTAGATTTAAATATTTATACAATGGATATGATTACTGATGTTATATATTCAACATCATCATTTATAATTTTCTAAAGATTTGAATACAATTATTCAAAATCACACAAAAAATAAATATCTCATAATTATTTTAATTTATAAAAAAAGTTATATAGTTTATAATAATTAAAATAATTTTATTTAAAAGATTCTTAGATAATTTTATTTGCAATATATATAAATTTATATATTTAAAAAAATTATAAATCAACATCTCTAAAAATATTAAAAACATTTCTTATTTTTCTTTAAAGATAATTTATATAAATATTTAATTTCTGTTTATCATATTAATATAAACCAAGACATTTTTTTTACACAATTTTCTAGGTAGAAACAATTAGTGTTCAATTAAAGAAATGGATAAAAAAAGAAACAATGTATTTCTCTAAAACACATTAATTGTTGTTTGTTATAAAAATTATTCCAAAACATCATATTATAAATTAGTTTTTATTGAGTTAAATCATGAACTAATACCCTTAAAATACAAATACAAATATGCGTTTATCTATATTTTACAATTTAAGAATATAATATAAATCAATTATGCGACACGTGCTCATAAAGATTTTAAAAATCTTCTTTAATTGTTAAACATATTTTTTTAATGGTGATAAGGTATACGTCTTATCATACTTATTGGACCATGTGCGTCAAGAAATACTGATTACACAAATACAATTACTAATGAATATTATTTAGAAACGTCTTTTGTAAAATAAGTTAATAAATGAAAAATTAAAATTCTTAATTGTCGAATTGTTGGAAATGAATTCAATTAGAGAATGTATATCGTTACAATTTGGTAACTATTCCAATTTTATTGGAACTCATTTCTGGAATCTTCAGGTATAATTTTACTGTTTATTTTATTAAATTAAAGTAAATAATAATTATTTATTTATTTAAAAAAATTTAATTTTTCCTTTTTTTAATAGGAAGCTAGTTTTAGCTATGATTTAAATAATCAAAAGCCGTTAGAAATTTGTCATGATATCTTGTTTAGAGAAGGATTAAATCTCAAGGTAAAATTAAGTGTATTTTATATTAAAAGAAACCAGACTTATAAAATTAAGTAAAGAATATAAATGTAAAATAGTGCTTCTTTGCACTACATAACACTATATTACATATTATTGTCTACTTATTTTTTTTTCAGCACTTTTTTATGTGCAAAGTTTCCCTATTTTACAATTCTTAAAATGTAATTTATAAACTATCTTTTAATTTAAAATGTATTATAAAATCATATTAACATTCTATTAATATAACTAAAAATGTATTACATTTCTATAATGTCACTTTTAAATGCTGTTTTATAGGAAAAAAACTCATCTTATTATACTGGAAATTAAATTTTAGTAGTTCTTTACTTTACATAAATATGCTTTTTATTTCTTATAGTTGACAAAAATTACTTAATAAAAATGAATTGTTAATAAAAAATAATTTTTTTTTTTAATCTTATGTTTATTTAGGGCGATGTGACTTACACACCTCGCTTATTATGTGTCGATCTTAAAGATAGCTTTTATCAATTGCAAGATATACATAAAGGTTTATATGATATTGATAGTAACACTGTTTGTAATGAAGATTTATGTACTAAAGAAATAGCAACTATAAAAAATGAACCAATTATTCCAAATGAATTTTTAACAGATTTAGCCGAAGAAGAAAAATGTACAAAAGGTGATTTATAGTAATATTATATTATAATACAGTAGAAACTCAGTAAATATCATTATTGTGACTGGAACTATGTCAATTACATGAATAGTTGATCAACAAAAATTTTGCAATAAACAAATATTTACAGATTTTTAATTCCGAAATGAAATTTTTTTAGTTATGATTAAGGTTAATGATAAGTTGTATAAATATTCTATATTATGTTAGATGATTGTAAAGAATAATAAAAAGTGAAAGTTGATTGAGTACTTTACATAAATTTAGTAATAATAATATAGAGAGAAAAGGAGTCGCATCCCTCAATTGTTGACATAGTTTATTACTAATTAAAATTTTTAAAACACATACTATACAGACAGAATTTTAATCAATGTAATTTCTAACAAATCGAGTTTAATGAGATACTAAAACAATATTTACGTTTTGTTCCAAAATAATATAAAAATATCTTTCTAAAATACAAAAATCATTAAAAAATAATTGTTTTTTTTTTTGACTTGTTACAATATTAAATACAACAACAATAGTTAAAATTATTGGGTTTATTGAAAAAATATTATTTTTAATAGAGAAACACTTTCAATCTCTAATTAAAAACAAATACTTAATTAATTTCTAACATCATTAGAAAATTATTAAAATTTTATTCCATCAGTTTTAAACTATAATTTTGAACTTTTCTAATAAAACATGCTTACTAACCTTTATATAAAATTGTTGAATTTGTTTTATTACTGTAAATTTTAGATGAAAATGATAAAAAAATAAATACAAGCAAAAAATTTTATAATTTGGATACCATAGTTAAAGTTTGGTCAGATTATTTGAAAGTTCGATTTCATCCTAGAACAATAACTGGTCTTACTCAGTACAAACACAATGATTCAATCAACACCTTTGATAATTTTGCACAAGGACTTGCCCTATGGGATTTGTATGACATGAAAGAAACATGGGTTAATAATTTAAGATTATTTGCAGAAGAGTGTGATTATTTACAGGTTTTGTGAAAATTTTATTGTTTCTTTTGATGGAAAATAAACAGATGATTTCTTTCTTCTAATATTTTTACTATATATTGTTTAGGGATTTCAAGTAACGATGGATTCTTTGAATGGTTTTGGAGGTCTAGCTAGTAAAGCACTTGAATATTTGAATGAAGAATACTCAAACAAATGTGTTATTTCTATGCCTGTTATGTCTAGCAATCAAATAGACAATAAAAAAAATCCAGATTTGTATGCAGTAAATTCATCATTATTATTCTCATCATTAATTGAATCTTCAAATATTTTCATTCCATTAAGTACTTCATATGATGGATGGGCTCGTGGTACAAATCATCTAAATTTAGAATATAATTGTTATAAAGTATGTATCACTTTACATTATTATTTACCTAGTATTTTTTGTTTTAAAATATTGTTAAAAAAATTTTTTCAGAATGAATTGGATTATCACACTAGTGCAATTTTGGCATCAGCTATTGATACATTTACACTAGGTTATAGAAATCGCTTTGATTGTAATTCTATGAAAAACTTATCCACAAAATTATCTCCTATTGGAAGGAAAGCAATATCTGCTTCTATACAAATGCCACTTGGTTTTAATTATAAATCCAATTTGTTGGATTACTTACAAGATATAAAAGTACCTTTGTGGAAACCAGTTTCTCCAAATTGTTCAACAGATATGTCTGTAGCCCAGTTGATGGTTTTAAGAGGAATAAATAAGCATTTACTTTATTCTAGGTAAAGTATATCTTATAGATTTACATAATTTCAATCAAAATTGAATTGACTAATTTTTTAATTTATAACTGTTCACCAGAGCTAAGCTAGAATTTAACTTAAAAATCTAAATACTTTTCAATTAAAAAATTTAATTAGTTTTTCTTATTTTTATTTAGAGTAATACAAAATGATTTTTTAACTTTTTATTGTGAAACAATATAATTTTTTTTTTCAGAAGTTAGTAGTATTCTATATATTCGATTTAACTACTATTGTTTATATTATATTGTTAATTTTTACCCATTGTGATTCTAATTATTATTCTAAGTGTAGTTACTTTGTATTGACTGAAAATTACCCATGAAAAATTTTAGTATTAATGAATAGTGTATTTCTAATTAAATTTTTCAAAGATAACAAAAAAAATTTTTATTCTGTATTAGTAAACTACATTTGTGTAGACTTTATTACTGTAGGCAAAATTATATTATTTAAAAAACATTATTTTTATTCAATATTTTGAAGATACCAGTTTTTACTTATTTAAGAAACAATATATAAAATTATTAGAACAATTTTAATAATAAATTTATAGGCTATTAATTAAATTATGTTATATTAGATTAATATTGATTTAAATAAAAATGTCTCAACTCTCTTCTAGTTATACTTTTAACATTGTTTTGAGTATTATTTTGTTTAACAGTGTATTCACAATATAAAAACTACATGATCGTACAAATGCATATCAGTGCTGACTTTTGACCTTTCAGCGATTTATGCAAGAGTTTTTTTGGCGTCTCATAAGTAATATGTTTAAACAAACTGTTTTAACTCATGAAAATATTGCATTTTCCCTGTTGGGGCACTCTTAAGATTTAGTCGTCTTGTGCTGTTGCACACATTGATCATATCTAAAGCTGGCACTGATGAACAGTCTTGCATCCCCATTTAAATATTTTTTGTGCTTACAATATTTTTATTTATAAAAATATCTAAAAATTTTAGTAATTTAGTAAGAGAGTCAAAAAATCCTTCTCATCATTGCAATTCAGCTAGTGAAATGCTGAAGTTATATTTGTCTTTTTGTGATCAAAGTGTCAGATGTACTGAAGTATTAGGATTTGAATCGCCTCTTGAAACAATTGCACCGTTTCCCAACATTTTTTCCAAACTAATTAACCAAGATGGATTTTTGACACAAATTGCTAGACCATCATCATCAGGTAAAAAAATATGTGTCCTTATAAAATGACTGTTGAGTATTAATAAACCGAATTTTATAAATACATTAAGGAGCATCTAGATGAAATGTAAAATCACTCCATATTTTCTTCAAAATGTAGGCATTTTGCTATGGTTAGTTTTGGAATCATAATGAAATCCGCTATAATCTATTCAGCCACCCTTATTTTAAAAGAAAATTGATTACCCTCAGAGACTTATTATTTAAGAATGTACTTCTGATACATTTTAAAGTTTCAATTTGTTTGTATTTTTAATTATTTTTACTTTTATTTAAAAAAAAAAAATGTTTTTTTTATATTATATAACAAAAGTCATACAAATATACAGGATGATTCATTTATCACGAATCACTTAATTAATTAAAAAATAAAAATATATTTTATTTATTTATTTATAAGAGTGTCAACTTTTTTTCAAATGGCAACATACATTATTAACTAGTTTACTTAAGAATGAAAATTACTAGCCTATTACAAATTTTACACAAGTACTTCAGAAATCATTAAAAAATCTTTACGTGGGCTGGACAAGTGCAACTAAGAAATATCTAATGATAAAAATAACAATACCCAAGTTCAATCTCCAGCTATTATAATAAAACATTAATAACTTTGAAATTCTGGCCTAAAAGTTGTAATCAATCAGTCATTTTTTTAATTAGATGAATAATCACCTTTTATGTGTAATGAATCCCTAGACGTATATATATGGTAAAATATTTTGAACGATAGAAAAATTTGTGTTTGTTGACCACGGGGCTTACATATAATAACTAAACAAAAATAGAGAGGTTATTACATTGGGATCCCTAATTTTGTTCAATTGCTTAAATGTTTGTAGAAAAAACTTAATTGATAAATTTTTTTTAATTAAAAGATAAAAAAAAATGTATTTGTATTGAATTACACTATGAATACTAAGATTAAGAGCATTCTTTTTTTTTATAGATTAATAACATGTAGGTTTGGATTTTTAATTAAATTTATAGACACTTAATTTTATGAATAATACGAGATCATAAAGCCTATAGGCTTCATAGAATAGTTTCATCATCATAAAATTAACATTTTTGAGAATATGAATTTTATTTTCCCACTACCCTGAAAAAAATTATGACTCTTAATTAAGTGTTATTAAATTGAGGTATTTTGAAAAATAACTTAATTTAATTATGATTAAAACTATTATCATCTCGACAGTAACAAACAATAAATCACACATATATATTGTAAATGAATACTATTGATGATTCGAATCGAAGTTAAAATTATATCCTTGTTTAAAGGACTATCCAACCAAAAAAATACAAATTGTGTTGGAGTAATTTTTTTTCAGATTTCCCGTTGTAGACTTATGGACAATATTAAATAGGCGCGTGACGTCACAGATCCATTTGCATGGCGACGGTCATATAATTCTTATGGGTCCGCTATCTTTAACTAAGTATAAAATAAAAAACACAAAATATGTCTTATTTTACCTAAAAAATTTTTTTAAAGAAAATAATATAATCAATTTTTTTAATACAACTTTAACTGACCTACGATCAAACTAAGTTGTAAAAATAATTAATTTAAATACACGTTATTTATGGTTCTATGTATGACTGTTTATTGACGTTTTAACGATGAACATTTTTAGAACTTAATTCTATTCAATTGTTGAGGTTTTTTCGATAAAAATTATATCAGTTGTAACTTATTTCTATATTAAATCGTATACATGGACTTTTTTGTAATTATACACCATTTACTATTCCATAATAAGAATATTGTCAAATTATCAAATTGTAAAAATTATATCATTTCATTTTTTCTATAGGTCGCTTATTATTTCATTGTAGATTATTACATTTTTCATACTCAATGTATTAAACACATTCAGAATCAGAAATAAAAACTATGCATTTATTACATGAACACTAACTTTTATTTTTGTTTCTCGATCGTCTTTAATTCTCATAATCTCTTCAAAGGTGATAGAATAATTTTCTTGTAAAACAAGCTATTAACAGGTGTATATTATACACTGTATAATAACAATAAAGTGCATGTGTAAGATTTGATATAGAAATAAGTTACAACTGATATAATTTTTATCGAAAAAACCTCAACAATTGAATAGAAATAAGTTCTAAAAATGTCTATCGTCTAAACGTGAATAAACAGTCGAACCATAAATACTGTAATCAATTATTGTTATAACTTAGGTCGATCGTAGGCCAGTGAAAGTTATATTAAAAAATAGATAATATTATTTTTTTTTAAAAGTTTTTTTGGTAAAATAAGATATACTTTGTTTTATTTTTTTATTTTATAATTAAAGATAACGCCCCATAAGAATTATATGGCCGCCGTCGTGGAAATGGAATCCGTAACGTCACACATCTATTCAATACAGCCCGTAAGTAAATAACGGAAAGTCTGAAAAACAGTTTGCTACCATCATAATGTTTGTTATTTTTTAAATGAATAAAAAAATTTGACTTTTTAGTTGGATAGTCTTTTAATTATGTTACAAAATTATGTTATAATTTATTATTATTTGTGATTGAAACTGGATGGGTATATTTAATACAACTATTGCTATGATTATAATTTTTGTGAAAGGCTTAATAACTTTCTATTTTTTATTTCTATTATTTTCTATCAGTTGTGGAAAAATGCACGGCAATTAGCGGTTTACATAATAGCAATTCAATGGGTGATATGCTGGCGAAGTTAAATCGTGATTCGAGTAAAGTTAAGGGCTCCAAATTAAGTCAAATGTTCAATTACAACATCGACATAGTTGATTTTAACGACTGTTTAGAACGTTTACTCGTCTTAAGTGATAATTATTCAACCAACGATTGTCTATAATACGCTAATTTCTTTTTCAATTGTTGTCTAAAAATAATTCTACTTACCATTATTGTAAATAATTGAATTTAATTTGCTTAATTTTAAAATTTTATATTGTTAAAGACCCTACTACATTGTTATATTTAATTATGTTATATTTTCTTGTTGCCCGTGTACCCATTGAAGATCTATCAATATCATTACAATCAAATGTATTATTAATTTTAACATTAAATAAACGCTTTTTTTTTCAAGGTGATTCACATTCATACTCAGAGTAAGTGGAATATATTGCACACTACATAGGTACTACATTTACGAACTCTATTATGTAAAAAACGTAGGAATGGTTCCACGTTAGTTAAGAGTAGTCTTTACGACGTTCAATTTATTCAGTACTCGTAGTGTAATAATTGCGATTCTTTTAACAGTGTTTAATTTTAGAATTTTTATTAAAATTAAAAAAATGCATTTATTTATTTTGTTTTTCAATCACTTTAGTTCGACTTTTAACATTTATTAAAATTAAAGTAAATTTAAGATATTAAATTCAATATAGTTGGTGTTTTACTGTAATACAGTATGGAAACTCAGAATAATTGGAAGTACATGGCATTTCTTGTTTGTGTCTTTGCAGTAATTCGAGAAATAAGACCCATCGAACCGTTCTTTACGTCATTTTTAGTAAACTCTGGTTTCACGTTGGAACAGGTATAATATTTTTTCTTATCGTGTAAAAAAAAAACTGTGTTATGACCAAAAACTTTTCGTCGCGCACGGTCTTTGGCAAATGCTAAAACAAGTCTTATTTTAACATAAATAAGTTTTATTTTTTAGACTTTGTATTGTGAGAATTTAACCGTAACTAATTTTATACTACTGTAATATTTTTATGCATATGAGACGTGTTTGAATACATATCAGAACTGACAATGTAAAAACGTTACGCGTCAACACTTAATTTTTTTAGTAAAATACTTATTTGATAACAATTATAAAGACTATTTAATTTAATTTTTTTTAATTTATCACTAATAAACGCAGGTCAATGAAAAAATCTACGCTGTAGGTACTTATTCATGTTTAGCATTGGCCCTAGTGATACTTCTGGTGACAGATTACTTTCGATACAAACCATTAATCGTAGCAGATGGAATAGCTGGAGTATTTACATATGCACTTCTACTGGGATCCCCTAGCATTGAGAGAGTGAGAGTAAGTTGATGACCGCTTAATACTTCAACGTAAATGTAAAGTTAAATAAAATATTGTACTATTGAGATATTTTATTTTAAGTTATTAAAAGTAGGTATTGTTTGAAAAAAAAATGTATTAAGCAAACATACATTTCATTCCAGTAACAAAAATAAGATTGATTTATTAATAAAAAAGATTAACGACCGAATTTTTTTTTTTTTTATAAATTATTCAAAAACTTATTAATTCTGTCCCTTTTGATACTCATTAGAGCCAAAAATATCACTAAAATTTTGTTGGTCAATCTTAACAATGAATATCCTAGGTACGTAAGATTCAATTATATTATTGAACGCGAAATGTATTAAAAATTAAAAGTTGTACATAGTATTAAACTTGGTCCAAATTTAAATGTTTATGACTTAAAACAGTCATTTTATAAAAAAATTTGACTAAAAGCTAAATTATTATTGAATTATATATATTTTTCGCTTGATAGTTTATTTTCTTGGAATTGATAGGGGGTTGATAGAAACTTAGGGTGCCAATTATTCACCTTTGCAGAGACGATATCTTTTTAATAACAAAAAATAATATCATTTCAGGTAGAGCAAATTTTTTTTGGATTTTTTTATTCGTCTGAAGTAGCATTCGCAACGTATTTGTATGCCAAGGTCAACGACAAACAGTACTATCAAAAAATTACTAGTCTTGTGAAAGCGTCCACATTATTTGGCAGATCTTTGTCAGGACTAATTGCGCAAATTATCGTGTCCATGCATATTTTAAGTTATCATCATCTACTGTACATCAGTATATTTTGTATGTGGTTGAATTGAATGTTCATAGTAAAAATATTAATTTGGTATCATTAT
This sequence comes from Daktulosphaira vitifoliae, assembly GCF_025091365.1. Lineage (NCBI taxonomy): Eukaryota > Metazoa > Arthropoda > Insecta > Hemiptera > Phylloxeridae > Daktulosphaira > Daktulosphaira vitifoliae. The sequence continues at coordinate 7,599,721 of NW_026099575.1, forward strand.
GATAAAAAAATCACTAAAATGTTAATTGAAATCAGTTCTATAATTTTTATATTTAATAGGTACTTCATTTGTAACTATATGGGCATTATTCTTGCCGAGAGTTACAACTAGTGTTTATTTCCACAGAAATAATACTGTAGATAATGCTCCAAAAGATTTGAGAATTGCAAACGATAAAACTCCCATAAAAATATTTATTGCATCTGTAAGTCATTACATTTTTTTCCAAATCTGTACACTTTGTGAAAAATCATGCAAAATGATTAAATTCCTACTAAATATTTTTTACTATAAAGGGCAGTTCCAATAATAGCTATAAGATCCTCTAAAATATCAATAAAAATATTTTTTACGCGGCAATTCTTTTAACGTTAGCCACTCAATTTCTGTTAAAATAATGATCTTTTTCGCTTTATCAGCTCATTTAAGGCCATGTGGCCTGCCCCAAAGAAAGAGGTTTCTTAATCATTGATATTCCGGGACGGGTGTTTAGTACGTCGCCGGAGAGAGCGATGGCTATTTCAATTACCGACCGATCTCTCGTTGGGCAAATGAAGCCACTCATGACCAAGTCTCGAACCCGAGTCAGTGTACGTCAAACACTGCCGCGTTACCGACTCGACCACACCTGAATAATAATTATGTTTGGTATTGATCAGTTTCATATATTTATCGATTTATCAGTCGTTAATTATTTTAGCTTCGATGCGAAGCTGGAAGGTATTATTATTTTTTTTTTGTGTTTGTTACCACTTTCTCAGCTCTCATCGAACCGATTTCTTTCAATGATACGTCAAAAGATCACAAATCGTATCTAGTCGAAGACATTACCCTCAAAAATTGCTATAACTTTTTTAAAAATAACCAAATTAATATAATTTTTTTTTATATAGATGCATGATATCATTACCTATCATTTGGTATATTTATTTATAAATCTGACTTTTTACCTGCCTACAGGGGGGGGTTTCAAAATGACAACTTTTTCACAAAAAATTTACTTTTTCAACTTAAATTTTGAAAGTGTTCCGGAACGTCTGACACTTTTATATATATATCTTAAATTAAAGCTAATGTAATATACTTTATTATGGAAAAAAAAAATTTCGGACTTTATTTTGTCTTCACGGTGAAAATGGCTACCAAATGCTATTATTGTGTGTAAATTCTCGATTTTATTTTTTACATTTTTAACTTTATAATGCTATAACTTATTGAAAAGTGTATGGATCAATACAATTTTTTTATAAGAAATATTATTTTTTAATAATCTCTTTTTCATTCGATATACTTTATCTTAATCAGGATATTAATAAGGAACTAGCAGATCATGTGGCTTTTGGAATAATCCACCAATTTTTTTAAATTAATCACTATCTAAAGATTTGCATCGAAGCGTTTTTTTTTTTATAGTGATTTTAATCACTGTCAGATATCATTATACTTGATCCAACTATGCCACGTCACCGCTGTGCTGCGACCCCCCTGTGCTGGGTTTTTTTAATTCATATCTTATACCTTATAAAGGTGTCAACTTTGTACACAATGGAACCACAGGTCTGAGTGCAAGGGCATCATGTCCACCTCAATAATAAGTAAAGGTGTCGACTTAATTTTTTTTAATGACAACATACATATTTAACTAGCTTATAAAATAAAAAATGTGACTAATTAAGAAAATAACTAGTCGATAACAATTTTTGGATTAGTACTTCGAAAGTTATCAACATTTTTATAACTTGGTAGAGGAAGAAGTGCGTCCGAGAAATATCTAATGATAAATATTGTCTACCCCTCCTTACTTTCGGTCTATATTTTCAAATGGTATTAATTTCCGAAATAATGAATGAAATAGTTATTATTGTTTATTAATTTTCTTAATTAGATTGATTTTATATTTTATAAGTAATTTTGTAAGTAATAATTGATAAATTGAGAAATAAATGAAACTAAAAAATACCGAATACAATTATTATTCTAACACAAGTCGAGTGGCTAGCGTTAAAAGAATCACTTCGCATGTTAGTGAAATTCAATGGCCATATAAATTTGTAAACATTTGCCACAGAAAATAATAAAAATGATGATTAAATATTTTTCTATTTAATTAATTAATGGCTTCAACTATGTTTTGCATTTCTTAAATTTTTATGATTAATTTTAAATATTATTAATATTTTAACTACTTAGATTCAAAATGACGAAAAAAAAATAAAAAAAACAGCTACATTAAATGAAGTTCGAATTATGCTTTTTAATGATTTTAAGTCTGCATTTAAGAATAATTATGTTGCGAAGTTATGTTTTTGGTGGATTTTATCACTTTCAGGTTATCTTATAGTGAGTAAAACAATGGATCGGCGCACATTATTCCTAAACAATTAAATAAAATTTCAAAAATTAGGTTGCTACTTATATGCAAGTATTATGGGAAGATGTCGCCAAAGAAAATAACAGTACCCAGGATCTAATGAACGGTGCTGTAGAATCCGTCCATACGTTATGTGGCAAGTCTCATTCTTCTGTAATTAATCTTTCGATTAACTAATACAATTTTTTTATCGCTTGCACAACAGGCGCAGCTGGAGCCTATGCAGTAGGTCACGTACAATATGAGTGGAAAAAAAGAGATAACATTTTATTTGCGATTGGATCAAGTATAATGGCTTTACTGTTATATACTTTGTATTACAGTCATAAACTTTTGATTCTTTACGTGTTTTATGTTTTGTACGGCGTCAGTTATCAAATAATATTAACTGTAACCACGTATGTATACTCTTTTCAAGACTGAAAAAAACATTAATTTTACATAAGCGAACATTAAGTGATCTGCTTAAATTATAATTAAAGTTTAATTACCAGTGACCTTCAAATTTGATTATTTATATTTTTTTAGTAATTTTTTTAAAGGAGACTATACCTCATAAAAATTTCTTTTATAGGATTCATAGTTAGGTACTACATACTTTTCTTATGACAATTGTATATAAAAGTTTGAGTAAAAAAAAATTTATTTTTAAATCAGTTATTAATAGATTATTCAAAAACAATTAATAACATTAAATGAGTAAAAAATTTTCTGACTTTTTCAGGGCTGAAGTTGCTAAATGTATAAAACCCGATAGTTATGGATTAATTTTCGGATTTAATCTTTTTATGTCGCTGTTAATTATTTCAATATTTACTTTAATCTTTATTCAAGGTGTAATATTCGTGGTCGGCACAAGAAACCAGGTATTTATGTCACTAATCTTAATTATCAATACTTGAATTATTAATAAAACGTGTGTTTTATATAATTTTAGATATTAACTATAGCGTCATTACATACAATAATAGGAGTTTTATTTTTCATAATGGCTGTAAAAAAATTGTTCAAAAAGACTGAATCTTAATTAATTTGTAAAACTTACATGTGATTTCGATTAAATGTGTTATAATTAGTGATTACCTAGTTCATGAAATCTATTTTAAATAAATAAAATTCATTTTGAAAATATTTTAAGTAAATGTGTTCTGCAACACCCTCGATATGTCTGCCAATGACCAAAACCGGATGTAGTATGGAAGTCGTTAAAATTATTAAAATGAGTTTAGAAATTACCGAAATATTGTAATCATGATATCAAAGGGTGTTTAGGAGTTTAGGGGTTTAGGGGTTAATACCTCTATGATAAAATTAATGATATATTTAAGATCAATTTTGGAGTAGCTAGTAACAATTTTTCTTATGTAAAGAAAAATGAAATTTCATTTGTGCAAAATTTTATTATTTTTAAAAAATTGTATATTTCATTTTAACTTTATTGCTTATTATAAAAACTGAATTTAGTTTTAGATCAAAAAGTTTTTATATTGAATTTTAGAATTTCGAGATTTTAAGGAGAATGTTAAATTTTAAGAAACTTTTTGTAATTGGTATTTGATAATCTTAAACAGATTTACTATATTTAAAAATGTAATGCCATAGAAGTGTACAAAATTAAAATATCTTAGAAATTCACAAAATTTAAGATACCATAAAAATGCACAAAATTAAGATACCATAGAAATGCATAATTTTGAAGAAGCCATAGAAATGTACAAAATTTAAGAAGCCATAGTAATTCATGTATTTAAAGAAGCCATACAAATGCATAAATTTAAAGAAACCATAGAAAACAAAAAATAAGAAACCATAAAAATTCATTAGGGTAGTTAAAAAAACACGACTTCAGGTATTTGATCATTCATCCCCCTGGTTTTTTACTTGATATAGAAAACATATACTGTGAAAATATGGAATCGATCAAAGAACTCCTTCCCATGCCGCATTGGAATTAAAGTTTGACCAAATAGTGTTTTTTATTAGTTTTTCACATTTGTTTCAATAAATATTGTTTGGTACAGAACGTCTTTAGCAAAGATCTAGTAGACCAGTTGTTACAAACATCGTTGATTATATTATATAGTGTGGCAGCTGATCTCCAGCGTCTTGCTTTACTCACCCCTTTACCCACTCAGCACGGGAAATCGATGGCCTCCGTGTGCAATTGTCATCTGTGTACAGCTCATTGTTTTAAGTAAGTTTTTTTGTGTTTTATGTGTTGCATAACTAGCCGTACTACGGACTAGCTGTCTCGTACAAATTAAATATTACAGTTAGCGTAAAAATGTATAGAATAATTACTATTTAGTATTAAATTTCAAACAAAAAAGGTTCTAATACATTTTTTCTAAAGCCTATCATTACTGTGATAATTCAACAATATCTTTTAATTTTTATAATTGTGTAAAATTAATAGTATTATGACTATTTACCATGTACATATGCCAGATAAAAAAATAATAAACACTTAAATAGTGATTATAATTGGAGACTATAAAAATGGGAGGGGCTAAACCTCTCCTTATTAGATCTAATAATTTTTTCGCTTCAAGATCATTATGGTATTGCCCTCAATTATTTTGTAAAAGAAAAAAAAAGGTTTTAATTTTTTGTATAGTCAAATATATAATATAGTTAGATTAGTATATTTAAAATGAGGCACGCTAAACAATATGCCACGAGACTCGCAACTTAAAAAAACTATGTTAATTGAATCATAAAAGACATTTATTGTTATTAAGTACTAATTATCGATCATATCTTTATAAGAGTTATTATATATTTGCGTTATTTTTGACATTGAACGGAAAGCTGATTCGTATATATTTGTACACATTTCTGTTAATTTTTAGTTTTTATTTAATTTTTGTCGCATTAGAATATGTTACGAAGAAATATTTATTTAATCGATTCTATTTATAATCAAATAACTGGAAGTAAATTATCATCAATTAAAGACTGCCCAAGTGTGTTATTTTACAATACGAGGTTAGTAAAACTCAGTTTACATGAAAGTGCAGGATTGGTGATAGATGAATGTACAATTTTTTGTAAAAAAACGAGGATTCCAACACGGAATCGAGCTCATTATATAATAAAATCGAAAAAGATTTATGAGCCCTGAAGACGTTTAGAAATGAATAAAAATAAACCAATTTTTTTAAACAAATAAAGGAATGATCAATTTAAAGAAAATGTAGATAATTTGTTTGATATAGCTCATAAAAATGCAGCAAAACTGATAAAAATTAAAGAATACCTAGACTTTTAACAGTTACAACGGCAAAAAGGGTGACCTAGATGTATGATGGTTGTGGATCTACCAACACATATGATTGAAAAAAATCAATCGGCTCCATTAGAAAAAAATGGCAGTTTTTGAATTTGGTAAGTATTATGTAATTCTGATGTATTAAAATATATGTTTAATTTTATTAAGTAGATCAATACGCTTTTTCATCAACAAGTTCTGAAGAAATAGATCAAATTAAACAAACTGATTGTCCAGATCCTATGCCTACTTATTTATATGACAACTCAGAAAATATAACAGGTCCTTCAAAATGTAAAAAATTATGGAAAGGTAATTTTGTAAGTCTGCGACTTTGTACAGTATTAGATAAATGTTAAGTGAGTGACCGAGATGCAATGGATATTATAACAGCTTGTCTCGAAGTTGTTATAATTAAAAAAATCATTTATGTCTACCGATTCAAACATTAATGTTTTTTCCTTAGTCGATCATCAACTTGCGAGAAATCACGCTAAAATACTTATGAAACTATTAAGTCTAATTTGTTAAGTGCCGATCATGATTTTGTTGTAATTTATTGGGATTCAAAAATTTTACCTGATATAATTAGAATAGAAAACGTTGACCGACTACCACCAATTGTTGCTGTAGCACCTGAAATTGACCAACTTTTTGTTGTTCATGAACTTACTTCTTTTACGGGATTGGAAGTATCATTTACAGTATAGGACACATTACAAGAATGGATTTTATTTGATAAAATCCTAGCAATGATTGTTGATACTACAGCTTTCAATACAGATAGATTAAATGAAGCTTGTGTTTGGTTAGAACAAAAGTTAAACCGGAATCTTTTACTATTAGCATGTCGTCATCATATTTTTGAAGTAGAACTTCAAGGTGTATATTCTGAAAATAAATTAACTGTTACGTCTGGCCCAAGTATGTCCCTTTTTAAACGAATTCAATTAAATAGGCATGATATAGATAAGAGTAGTTAATCTACGTGTATAACAGATAATATGATACACTGTATTATACACATAGGCTTACAAATATATTCTAACCTAATACACCTAACTTTAAAAATCTTTAATTGCAACCTTTACCCTGTCTGCCGGCGCGATGTTCGTTAGAACAAAGACATTAAACCTTAAAAGACTAGCTACCCAATAAGTATAGGATTGCAATACACTTAGTCATATAATAAATATTTATCATTAACTGAGAAAATTAGAGTTGATTCAGTTTTATTATATATATATATAAAAAAAATAAATATGTTTTGTTTTAAAATATTAATTGACATTTATTTCCATAATAAAATAAAACATTATTATTTAATGAACAAATTAAATTAAATTAAAAGATTCACCAAAACAAAATTCACTTTAAAATCCCTAAGTGTCATATAGTTTAAAAAAAAAATATTCTAAGTCCAAATAAATTAAAAAAAACGACTAAGTCCCAGAGAGTAAGAATCTTGAGTAGAGTGTCGCAGATTTTGTGTATTTTAAAATCGCCGAAAGAACTGATTTTAATAGGAAAAAATGGGTTTTTATAGTAGACAAGGGTCGTGTAGCGATCCCTAGTGTGATCTTAGAAACTATAGATCTTAATTAATGGTTAAATGTGATTGGCTGGACCTAATTGAAAACCCACACATGGGCGTTACTTTTAATCTGTACGATGATCAGATTTAATTGACTAAATTATTGATTATTTTAAGTTTTAAATAAGGGAACCCTGTTTTGGTGATCTTGTAAATTCATAATATATGACATACATGTACAAAAGATAACATTATATAATATTTTAATATTATAAGTAATAATATAATATTACATCTGTATCTTAAATACTAAAACATCTCAAAATATAGTTATAGCTAATTAATGTAATACACAAGAAACAGGAGCCGGGCCATCTATGTCCGATATTCTTGGCCCGATCTGTTACTGTGAAGTTCTTTGCGCAAAGCGAGGGATTAATTATAACTGGCCGGTATCCTTAATCCGTCTTAAAGAAAATATTTTAGAAAGTTCACTCTCATCCTCTGGAGGCTTAGTTATTTCTATACGTTTAACCTTCAAATAAAAAAAAAAAATAAGAAATTTATGGGGTAAATAAATATTTATGAAAATAAATACTTTTTTTAATACTACACCGTTTTTTAATTCTTTTATTAAATTGTCATTTTGCATATTTCCTGGCTACATGAAATAAAAAAATGAGCTAATTTATTGGGAAATATGATACAATTTATATTATGATATCATTGAAATTAACAGGTTCATTTCTTCAAAATCAGTTATTAGATAATTATTTACAAACTCTCTTCATGTATTAAAACTAAGACAAAGAGTGTATTTAAAAAATTGATGCTTCGTACTGGATTAAAAATTTTAGCAGTGATTTGTTTAGAGAATTCATTAATTAGTAGATAAAACATTTACCTTTAATATTTTTTTACTTTTGATCTGAGCATCTTTTTGTAACCTTACATCATCACCATCCCCTTTATGCATAAAATTTAATGAAGAAGGCATTGGTGGTGGCCGAGGTATGAATGAAAAAGGTGGTGGTGGCGGCGGCGGCGGTGGTGGAATAACTACTGTAACAATTTTTTTCTTAAATAATATCTAGATTATATTAAACTAAATAAATTACTTATAATATTTATTATGGACTAATAAAAATTGATTATGTATAAATCAGACATCATAATTGATAAATAAGCTTGATGTTTTAATTAAAAAAATTATCAGTAATTGTTATGAATCAATTAAAATTTTATTTTTAATTTAGTTACAATTTAGTTACAAAGTTAGTCACAAAAATTTTATCTAAAAATAATTTTATATAAGGAACTTTCAAATTTTTGCTGACTTAAATTATATAGTCAACTATATTAATTAGTCAAAATAATGTCATAGTTTTAATAATTAAAGTTATGCTAATTATTATCTTCTTAATTATTAGTATTTAATGAATGCTTTTTTTTTCTATTTCTTAAATTTTTTGTGTAATAAACTTTCAGTATGTTATGAAATGTAATTAGGCTTTAGACCAGGAAGATTACGGTGTACCAAATATTTATTCTCCGACAAAGAAATGCATGTACTCTTTATCATCTTCAAAAAGGCATACGACAATATCCATCGCAAAAGTTTAATAAATATTCTTTATATTTAAAGTTATTTAATAAATAACTTCCTATAAAAATTAGTAAAGTTAGTCGAAACAGGCATTATGGAAACATTCATTAAAATAAGAGTAGGAGAAGCCGAAACCGACCCAATAATAGTGAAATCAGATCTAAGACAAGGGCACTCTATGTCACCTGTTCTGTTTAATCTAGTATTAGAAAAAGTTATAAGGGAAACTAATATAGGACCCCAGGAGGGGATGTCACTACGAGAGTCTTCCATGGTATTAATGGCATATGTAGACGATTTGGTCCTCGTGGATAAATAACACAATGGCCTAAGAACACTATTCGATTGTTTGGAGGAGGCAGCGAAAAAGGTTGGCTTACAAATAAACGAAGGCAAAACTGAATACATCCTGATGGGGAGACGAGAATATATCCTTCCTTAAGAGTGGGTAATCATGAATTCAATCGAGTCAAACAATTACTAATATTGACCGAAAAAAATGAAACTGAAAAAGAAGTAGCAACAAGAATCCTGTCGAGAAACAAATGTCTTTAAGAACTCACAAAGATACTAGGGTCACGGTCCCTGTTGAAAGAAATAAAGATAAAATTGTAGATTACACTATTACACCTAATAATTATATACGGGGCAGAAACATGGAGATTAAGAAAAACGGAAAACAATAAATTGATTATTCTGGAGAGGAAAATTCTAAGAAAGATCTTTAGTTGAGTAAAAAACGAGGAAACTGACGGATGAATAAGAAAAGACAAAGAATTAGAGGAACTCTTTCATCATCCAAACATATTATATATAATTTAGAGTAGAAGGTTACAGTGAGCTGGTCACGCCTGGCGTAGTCAGAATCCACTACTGCACATGGTATTGACAGAGAACCCAGAAGCAATATGGCCTCTTGGATGANCCAGAAGCAAAATGGCCTCTTGGATAACCCCGTTTAAGATGGGAAGACGTGGTTAAGAGAGACGTAGAATCGTTAAATAGAGGCTCGAATTGGAAAACAAAAGCAGCTGATAGAGAGACTTGGAGGATTGATTGTTTGACAGAATGGTCCTCGTGCCCGTTAATATCGAAGAAGAAGAATGAAAAGTAATTATAAAATATATATATATATATATTTTTACGTNTATTGAAGAAGAAGAATGAAAAGTAATTATAAAATATATATATATTTTTACATATGTGTTAATATATAGTCATAAAAGACAAAAATGTAAATAATCAGGCACATAAAAATTTTCCCTTTTTAATATTTTATTCTAGTTATAAAAAAAATCAATTATGAATACATTTTAAAATGTAAATAAAAAGCACCTTCAGTTTTTTATCAATGTTTTTAAAGCTAAAACAATACAAATAAAGTTATTTTTACAACTGTAGTTACTATTTACCTTTTGTTTCATTCTTTTGTATAAAATTATTAAAAGATTTCTTCAGCTCGATTAATTCCAATTTTAAAAACTGAAAATCATCTATAAAGTGACATTTTAATATAAATTAAGGTAATATCAACATAACTAATGATCACATAAAACAATGTTTTACCTTCAAGTTTCATCACTCTTTGCGTATTTAAATCAAATATTTTATGACCTTCTAAACACAGACAAATTATTATATGTACAAATATTGTATGTTTATTAAAAAATTTTATTTAAATATTATCAATACTAAAATACTTTTAAGGAATTACTTTTTCCTTTAGATTTTTTTATGTCTTTTTTTCCAGGATAACAAGAAACTCTATTTAATTGATCCACTTCTAATGTTAAACTACGAACTATTTCTAAACATAAAATTAAATATTGATATAAATTTATTACACATTGCCCAACTAAGAAAAACGTCAAATAATGTTTTACCTTCGAGTTTTGTCAATCGGTCAGATGTTGCATCGCCTTTTAAAAACATAAGATTAATAGTTAAAAATAAAAAAGTTTAAATTAAATATTATACTACTTACCAAGGATTGATATGTTAATACTGTTGGTTAAAATAAATTAATTGTGTGACATTAATAAATTTTAACATGCATAACCGTCACTCGATTCTTCGCGCTCTTTAAAGGTAATATAATAAGTGCTAAGAGTATCAAGTAAATAAATAATTCTTAAAAACATATTTTTTATATTGGTAAAAAATTAGCAGACTCATAAAATCATAATGAAATAAGATATACTCGTTTGTGTTTTAAAATGCCTGACATATGTTTTTACAAAAGACGACAATTATTTAAATACTAAAAAATATAAGATAATTTTGTAAATATTCTACATTGGCTGCAATATTTACTATTGTTAAGCTGGAGAATTGAGAACTTTGAAATACTTGTAATTAAAATTTAGTCTTTCCTAATTCAAAAAATAGTCGAAAATCAACTGTATTTTGTTTTCAATACATAAACATTAAAACAAAACTCGTAGCTCATACATTTATATATTTTGTACTTGTAATATTGGAAGCACTTGTATCTAAATAGGTACATTTTTATCTATTTTCAAAAGTAAGTAGTCCTTTTATTTACGGTATAATACATATTGTTTTATAATATATAAATGTCAGGACTATCAAACTCAGTTAAAAAAAAATACAAACCATTTTCCTTAGTATTTTTAATTACATCTTCCTCTGCTGGGCGGAATATTTGTATAGGTTGAGATGGGTTAATTAATTGTTTATCGAATATTCCATCCTAGAAAATTTGCTAGGTGTAATTCACATTTTACTTTTATTTTATTATTATACCGTAGAGACAATATCTAATTTTTTTCCTTCGTGGTGCTTAAGCTTCGAAAATTGTTCAGATTTTTGTGTTTCCTCTAAGTTTGGTATACTTATCTTATCTTTTTTATTTTTTTTTCCTTTTAAAAAATGCCAAATTGCGAGAAAACATCCGCACTTTTTCCCTTTGGATTTCATATTTAACAACAGCAATAAATAACAACAACAATAAATAACAATAACAATATGTTTATAAAGTAGAAAACCCTGTTTTTGTTATAATAATCAAAAAAATGTGTAACGAAAAACTAACTGTAATGAATGTTTACTATATATAAATACAATCACCCTAGTAAATAAAGAGTTATTATTTTTACGAAAATTTTAATAAATTAACACCTTAAGTAATATCCTTAATAATTAAGGATATTGTCAAAAAATTAATAATTATTGATTTAAATAAATCTCTTTTTTAAAAGCAAATTACATTTTTTCAATATTCCTTATTTACCTTAATTATAAAAGCTAAAGCCAGTTACCATCATCCAGCTGTCTTTATATTTATATATTTCATTTTTATTGTAGACAAATATCTTTATAAAATCAGAAGCTATTATTAAAAAAAAAAAATCCCAGCACAGTGGGGTCGAGGCATAGTGGAGACATTGCATAGTTGGGTCCAGTATAGATTTAATCTAATAAGAAACGCTTCGATGCAAATCTGTAGATAGTGTTTAATTCTAAATTACAAAAGCAACATCAACTTCTATTTCCTTAATTATACCCAGATTAGTAATTCTTTTAATTATATATTATATCATTTTTAAAATTAATTGTTTTCAAATTATTATTGATTTTGATTTTTAATATGTTAAAAGTAATCATTTTGAACCTACTTCTTTTTGTTCTTTAAAGTGAAAGTTTTAATAAAAAAAAAAATGAATTTATTACCATAACAAGTAGCTCAATTTGCAAGTTTGAAATTGACATTATTAAATAGATAAAAATGAAATTGTTAAGATTAATATGCTGTCAGCAAATTTTATAATTACTATTTACAGTATATTTATCAGAAAAGTTAGATTTTTTTACATTTTTATCGTAATAGATCACTTAAATAAAAATCATAGTAATCATTTCTAATTAACTTTTGGCGTTTAAAAAGATTCTACAATGGAAATATTTAGAATTTAATTAATTTTAATGATTATATATCTAAAAAAACCAATAAATAAAAAGTTGCTAAAAAGATTTACTCAATTGAGCGTACTATAAAATTTGATTATAATTGTTAAAATCCATCATTAAATTCAAGTGAAACTAAAAATCATTTTTTTTTTAATTAATGATTTATATAGCAACATGTTACAAAAAAATTATAGACTGGTAGTAGCACACACAAATAAAGTTAAAAAATTAATAAATTACAAAGTAAAATTATTTATTTTTGAAGTTGAATACTGTTATCATATCAAATCTAATTCGACAATGAATACTTTAAGAATTTTAGAAATTAATAATTTTAATTGTTTGTATGGAAAAAGCTGGTTAATCTACTTTTTATTTGAATAAGGAATATTTTTTCGATTTTTAAGAGTAATAACTTAAACTAAATACAAATTGTAATCATTTTACATATCGTTGAAATAGTAGGTCTAGTGAGAGTTGGCAAAATAAATCGTAGCCACAAAAAAAACCACATAGTAAAATAATATTAACATGAATATAAATTTCTTCTCACGAGGGGAGACTATAGTGATAGAATCCTTTATATTCATTGAAGTTATTGAATCTAAATGAGATAAATATCAAATGATTTGAAAATTTTATTCTAACTCAAAAAAAATGCAAAAAATTCTCGCCGCACACGGAATCGAACCTCGTACCGCACGAATGATATGCATAAATGTTTCCGGCTCGGCAACTGTTCGTTGCTCTTATTGCATGATAAAATTGTCTATTTAAGCTAACTCAAATTTAAAACTTACATTTTTGACTTTAAAAAAATAAATAAAAGCTTAATTTCTTATTTCTTATGAACTTTATTCTATGTCAATTAAATTATAAAATATTCATGAAAGTCAGTGTATTGCCCTTATAAGATATTTTAAAATAAAATAAAATACAAAACCCAGGATTTTAACACAAAAATAGCATATTTTTGAATACGGTAGCCATTTGCGCATAAAAGATAGGTCGTCGGGACAAATTTTTTTTTTTAATTTTATAGTACATGACATAAGCTTTAATTTGATATATGTTTAAAGGACGCAGTATTTCCGGAACATTTTCAAAAATCAAGTTGAAAAAGTTAGTTTTTGTAAAAAAGTTGCTATTTTAAATCTCCCCCCATGATCAGGTTAAGTGTTAAATTTTCAAAAAAATGATATCAAACGAAAGGGAAATATCTAAGAATTTAGTATAAAAAAAAATTATGTTGATTTTTTTATTTTTCAAAAAGTTATGGAAGTTTTAAGAAAAAAAAGTGAAAAAAATGACAATATTTACCGATTTTTAAATTTTTAATTTTTTTGGATATTTTCCCCATTTGCGGGAAACGAGGGAAAATTTTTCAATTTTAAGGGTAATGTCTTCAACTAGAGACGATTTGTGATCTTTTAATTTGTTATACTATGTCATATAGATTGATATAATATTTACGAAAATCAGTGTAATCCCCTTATAATTAAATAAAATACAAAACCAACACTAATGTTGAATTTTTATGGTGCCCCAGTCATGTAGGAATATCTGACAATGAGATAGCAGACCATCTAGCCAAACTGACTAACTCCTTCAACCGACCACCTATCCTAAAAATTCCCTCTTCCGATCTCCTTTCCTCTTTTCTTCAAACTATTTATAAAGCATGGCAAGACAAATGGTCAAATTTTTCTTTAGCTAACTGGCATAAGTCTATAGTTCCAACTATCCCTAAACGTCCTTGGTTTTACAATCTCCCTCTGTCCCGTTTCCATATTACCTCTTTTTCCCGTCTTAGATTTTGTCATAATCGGTTACCTAGTCATGCCTTTAACATGTCTCTAAACCATTCCCCATTCTGTCCCAAACACAATGATGAAGTCTTCTGTAATTTTCCTCATTTACTATTTGATTGCCCAGCTTTACACCATAACCATTTACTCTTGTTCAATTTCCTGTCCTCCCTTAATATTTCACCCATTAATAGTTTTAATATCCTTAATACAAAATCCTCCTTAATAATCATACTTATAATTTCCTTCGTTCATTCAGCTGGCTTCGTTATATAATATTTTTCTGTATGTTAATTTAATATCCTAGATCTATTTTGTTTTGTTCTTTCTTTTTTAGTATTTTGAGTATGTTTAATTTATTAATTTAACAATATGTTTAATTGTGTATAATAACAATATTTTTTTTTCTTTTGTATAGTCTTAGTTTCTATTGTATAGTTTTATCTTAATCGTTTAGCTATAATAATACTTCTGTATTAAAAGCTAATAATAAAAAAAAAAAAAAAAAGAATTTTAACACAAGTGTAATTGAAACATTAAACATTTTAAATAATCTATAGTTTTTTAAATTTTTATTATATTTTTTTTTTTTTTAAGAACGTTTATTAGAAAATTTATAATCTATACAGCTATATGTACAATAAGTAAATATGTGAATAGGACTAAAATAGACAATGATATGGCGGCGAGGAGGAAGCTCACATTAGAGCCACCTGTGTATTATTAATTTTAAGTGGGTTAAATAATATTAAGAAGGTCTCTTGACCAGTTGCGTTTGAGGCGTCTGTTTGGATTGCCCGGAAGAATTGTTGAATGTAGCTGAGTAACGAGACGGTTTGGATGGGATTGCATTTTGGAATGTAGTCTTTTGTAATATATGTGTGCAGTTTTTTTAACTGTAGCTATTTTGAGGTCTTCACGGAGGGAGTTGTTGGTGACGTACCACGGTGCTTTGGTTATCATACGGAGACAAATAGACTGGAACGCCTGTATTGTCCTTATGTTAGACGGCTTTGCAACACCCCAGAGCGCGATACCATATGACCATATTGGTTGAAGGAGGGATTTGTAAAGAAGTAGACGATAGGATATGTGCTGGTTGTGTTGGATGAGCGGTCTTATTAGATGATGACGAGTATTTAGCTGTTTCCGTTTACTTTTAAGATGAGGACCCCATGTGAGCGTTCTGTCGAATAGCAAGCCCAGATATTTCGCTTCCCTTGCTTGTGGAATAATATTGTTGTTGAGAATTATGTTAGGACAGACATTTTGACAAAGGGTGAAGGTGATGTGGGTAGATTTTAGTTCATTGATTTTTATTTTCCAGGTGTTACACCACTTGGATAATATGTTGAGGTGAGATTGTAAAAATTTGCTACAGTTATGCAGATCTTGATCGGCAGCTAGCATTGCAGTGTCATTTGCGTATGTTCCGATGAGTGTTTGCGGTATGTGGAATGTCAGCTGTGTAGATGATGTATAAGAAAGGAGCAATGTCGCTACCTTGGGGGACTCTGGCTTGAATATTATGATAATCGGATAGTGTTGAATTAAGTTTGATTCTAAAAGACCTATTTTCAAGGTATGATTTGAGTAGTAGAAAGTATGGTGCAGGAAATATTTTTTTTAATTTATATAGTAAGCCGGTGCCAGACCGTATCAAATGCTTGCGCGACGTCGAGGAATACGGCAGAGCAGTATTTTTTGGATTCGAGAGATGTAGCAATAGTATCTACGACTCTGTGGAGTTGATGGAATGTGGCATGTTTTAGTCGAAAACCAAACTGAAATTCAGGTATGGTAATTTTTATGGTAAATTTTTATTATATTTATAATACAAAACTGGTAATAATGCATCAATGCAGTATTTTTGCTAAAAAGTTTTCAACTATCAGATTCATAAACCCATTCCAATCAGAAGACATTACGCTGTTGATGGATGAAATCGACGTTGTATTTGTTATTCAAACAAGGGTTTGGGATATACAATACATAGGATTGATGGGATTATACTGTGTGTTTACAAATATATCACTCTAGGTGAATCGTTCTATATAGGTCTGCCACAATAATTTGAAAATCAATAGACTACAATAAACGTTCAGAACGTAAATGACAGTAAGTGTTTTAAACAATATACATTCAATGTACGCCTATAAATATCATCTAAAGAGAATGTGTTAGAAATTTCCTGTAAAAGAGATAGGCGATGCGGTAGGGTGGGTGCGGGGCCAAAACTATGAACCTGTCCTTGACGCTCTTCTGAACCGGGTATGGGGTTGGCAGAGGCGAGTGATGAACCAAACGGTATCCGGAATGGTGGCTGTCATCACTGCTACATGCTGGCTAACTAACTGGCTGAGAAACAAGCCACCGGGCATGAGCTTCGCATTCCGAGTAGACCTGATGTTAGGGAGCCGAAAGACACCGATGATTGCGAGGATGATTTGGACCGAATCATTATTACAGGGTTTCAACTTCAAGTCGCAGTGCAAGTGGTTGACATCTGAGTGAAGTTATATTAAATTATTTCAATTATATGTAATTGAGTCATTTTATAAGTCAAAATTAAGTATATTGTCTTTTTCATTTCTTTGTGTAAGAACATCTCCTTTTCTTTATATTGTATATTTTAATATATGAAAAATAGAATTAAACCAAATCGGTTTTAGAGTTGGTGTAGAACAATGATGGTCGCTTTGAGAATTGGGAATTTGGATTACTATATAAATGCTCATTTACAATATTAGAATATATTTCCATGTACTTTTAGAAGTATATGAAAAGTGTTTAAAAACAAAGGAATAAGGTTTGGAAATAACAATAAAAGAATAGAGCAAAACCAGATCGCTACAATTATCGCTGGTGAAAACTGCTAGCAATGACTCATTTCTCGAGACACTTGGGCATATGATCGCATACATTAGTTCTTATAAATTTTTAGTACTAGATTTTGATAATTTGTCGCAAGACTACAACTTATGTAAACATAATTTTTGAAGTTGTTCCGAAACGACAACTTTTAACATATTTCAAGTTATTTAAGTGTACTACAATAAAAAAAAATGGCAAACCATTTTTATTGTAACTATAAGTTTTAATTTCATTATGCATTTAAAAAAAACGATTTAAAAAATGTTGTACAAATAAAAATGTAAAACAAAAATTAATCGACTGTGAAAAGCTTTATGGCAAACATATGCCAGTAGTTTTGTTCAAAAAATAATTTTTTTATTAAATGACATAATTTTTAGTTTACCTTTGCATTGATCACTGTCCAATATCTATACATGTTCAACCATGCCAAGTGCTTACTATGCTGGATTTTTAATTGAAAGGCACCGGTGTCCAAGTCTCAGCAATCATCTATTATGCGCATAACTTGAGTCACTTTTCTTGCTGATAAGCGAAATATATATCTTCATATAAATGGACTTTTATAACCTAAGATATTATCATTTTATCATGATACCTGTTGCTGCTTTTGCACACGATGCAGTCGCGCGTTATATCTGTTTTTGCAGTTACCTTGCCACAATCGCTTATTGGTGTCCAATACAAATATCGACGTTATAAAATGAGGTACGCGACGAACCGTTGGACATCTTCTTATGACAACAAAACATATGATTGTATACATCATATTAGTTCTTATACATTCCTGGTATTACATTTTTATATGTATTTCGAAAAACAATCTCAATTATTAAATTCGTTCATGATACCTCATGAATTCCTAGTACGAAGTTTTAAACATGCACAATATTGTGTAATCTGATACGGAACAGTAGGGAATACAACTAATTTTCCATTTAAACGTGCGCCCTTAACAAAAATCTAAATTGGTGGATACACAAATTTCGTACCTCACAAATTTATCCAGTTAATAAATAAATTTAATTTTATATGATCTTAGATAAAATAACACAAAAGAGACAACATTTTGTCTGTATGTTAAATATTTTGATATAAAATCACTGAAATAAACATTATTGTAAAACTCTACATTTCATAGTTTCTAAAAGAAATTTATATGTCCCTTGTTATAAATCTAGATAAACATAAACTATTAAACAAAATTAGACTTTTATAAAAGGTTTGTTAATTATATTAGAAAAAATTTTATACGGTTAAGAAAAGTACGATAAAGTTTTTTTATATAATTATGTTTCATTTAACTTTCATCATTATTTCGTTCTTAAAAAAATATTGATTTATTTAAGTTAATTTGAAATTATTTCCAAATCGTTTCCTCTAATTTATAAAAGGAAAAACTACTTGGGTGACACTAATGAATAATTTACATACTATACAACTTTCTAAGAATTAAATTTAAGCTTATTTTCTAAAAGAATCACCAAATTATTAGATATGATATAAAAAAACTATTAATAACCTATAAATATCAGTAACTAAGTTTGCGAATATATGTGAACGATTTTTTATCGTACAATTAGTTAATAATATTTGATAAGAAAATTTATCAGCAACAAAATGAATATCCAACATGTTGCATTCTGAGATACTATTGGTTCGCACGTAAATATAAATTGCGTAAAACGACTAAAATTAAAAAAAAAATGACTAAGACAATCGTATTTATTTCTGTAAAGTTACTTTAAAAAGTGATTGGTATCAAAAAAAAAAATTTTTTTTAAAGAATGAATAGATGATAATAAATTTTAAAAACTAAACTAACTATTCTATGTATAGGTAATTTCTTTTTTTTTATCTTAAAAAATACTTTGAAATCATGACTAAAAAGACTAGAAATTTAATTTACCTATTAACTTTTATTGCATCGATTTCTAAATCTTCATCAGTGATTGAAGAGTAAGTATTCATTTTTATAATGTTTTGATAAACTTAAAAACAATTTATAATTTAAATAGTCAAGTTAAATTAAACATTTTATTTCACAACTTCACTTTAGAGAAGTTCTACCAGAAGGATGTGAAGAGCTTTTACAGCGTTTTGCTAATGATACTGCTAGGTTCACATCATGCATTATCAATTATTCTCGACCTATTGAAGTATGCCAAAGGTGTATGAATGAATATTACCAAGTTTTAGATGGTTATGAAAAAATTGAAAAGGTCAGTTTTTTCAATAATGTTGTGTCATATGATTATTTTATTAATTTTCTTTTTCTTTTAAATTTTTTTAAAGCTACACAAAAATGATAGTGAAATTGATTGTCGTGCTGTTTTAATAAATATTGATCGATTACGTGTTGTCTATGCAAGTTATAAGTATGTGGTTCATATGTGGGACAAGGCATCTTGTTCTTGTGAGTATAAAATAACTCGTTTAAAAATATATTGAGGGAATATACATTTAGTAATATATTTTATTTATGAAATTCAATTGTTAATTTATAGTATGCTTAAACGGAACAGAATTAAATGATAGAACAAAAGAAGTTATAAAACTTGGTAAACAATTTCAAGCTTGTACCGTAAATCATATGAATGATACAAATTTAAATGGTTCAATCTGTACCTTTTGTAAAAGTGATTATCAAGAATTAAATGATTTCTATAACAAACACAGAAAGGAAAAAGAATTTTGTATGGATGTTGTTGATTTGGTAAGCTGGTTCTTGATTTCTGTAGTGTTATAGTTATTTAATTTATTGTCAATTTATAGATTAATACTACTCAAAGTGATTGGAGCGTATTGTGGAAGTGCCATGTATCAAATTACAATTCAGAATCAATTCTATTAGTTATTTCATCCTGTGTATTATTAGCACCAATAATCTTTTATTTTATTAGTTGGTTGTTAACTAAGGAAAGAACTAATGAATTGTTATCTCGTGAGTATTTTTATCTTCTTGTCAATATGTTTCTTACACATTGTTATGAGTCTTTGTGTGATTGTTTGCACATTGATTATCATAGATCTTTTGTATGATGAATGCATAGATTTGATGGTAAAATGAAATGTCTTTATTTTAATTTTCAACTATTCTATTTTATTTTTAGAAAAATAATTATTGTTAAAACTTCAAATGTATAAATATTTAAACAAATATGTATATTTTATTAAAAATTGTATGTAATAAATAAAATTTCATTTCATTTATTCATTTGTAAACAATTCAGTTTCACAAATTCTTTTTTTTTTCGTATAAATTTACTAAGTTACTGTATTTTATGAAATAATAAACGTGTAGCCGTTTTGAATGCTATGAATTTCCATTCTTGTGATTCACTAGATACTAAACTTTAAATGAATATAACTTAAATTTCTAATTAAAAAATTAAACTTAAAAATAGGTTGAAAAAGTAAAAAATATCTTTTTACTATTTTTTAAAATTGAATTTTATATTTTTCCACAATCATTATGTTATTTATTTTGATTTAATTTGTATATTAAGATTTAATAAAATAGTAATTATTTTTTGTTTCTTATTTTGTACTGAATAGTAAACTTTTTTATTTTTGTAGAGAATCGTTGGCAAGAAAGATTTAATGCTGCTTCTACTTCAGGCTATGTAGTCATTTCTTAAAAAAAATAACTATAATAACTCTTTTTAATTATTTAAAATATAACTTACGATGACTTTTCTTTAATAAGTTTTTAATATTTGCATAAATTTACTGATGTCCATTAATCTTATTAGTTTATTTATATCTATTTTTATTTTACCAAACTTTTGATTTTAGCTCTGTGATATTTGTAAATTTAAGACAGATAAACTATATTTTTTCAATTTAACTTATACTTTATAAATGTCTACATTTATTATTTACAAATTTATAAATACAGGTTAAAATAATTAAAAATCTAATCCTAAATTATTTTAGGATTATTTATTATAATATCTATCATTTTAGTATTAATAATATATTGACCTAAGAAGAATAAAGTCTCTCTTATACCCATCTATTATTTAAATCTAAAGTGTCCTACCGTGGTTTACTATTTTGACTATATAACCCGTGTTAAAATTAGTAAATTATAATGGGACACTCTATATAAATGTGAACATAAATATTGTAAACATTTATAACTCTAGGAAAAATTAGATTTTGTCATTAAATTAAATTTGTGAATTAATCTACAAATTTAATTCACGGTACAATATTTAATTACAAAGTAAAATATAATTACAATATGCAACATACAATTTATTTTACATAGCAATGCCTTAAAGTTATTTTCTACAATAATATTAATTTGTCTCATTTTACATTTAAAATGCTTCTTTAAGCCTACATAAAAAAATAACTAAATAATAAAATATTTACATCAGATTTAATATAAAATTCATACAATGTTTAACAATTAATCTTCAATAATTACAACTACAAACATAGAGTAAATCCATTACTTTTATTGATTAAATGGACTTGTATCTATCATTGAAATTTTATTTCATTTTTTTTTAAGTAAAAATTTTGATTAAAAACAATCCTAGTAAAAAGCTATACATATTTTAGTTTTTTTTAGTGAGCTATAATATAATTCTTAATACAAACATAACCGTAAATGAGACTCCACATTCAGTGGAAAAATAATTTTTTCAATTGTGAACATAAATTGATGAGTTAAACTTATTATATATCAAAGTATTAAATTAAATAATCTAATGATTAACATTTTATACAATAAATTGATATAAGAAGTTAATATTTTAAATATTTGTATATTATAATACACATATGATAGTTTCACTGTGGCCGCTGAAACTGTTTTAAAACCTAAAAAAATTAAATTAAATGTAGCATAATAATGTTAGACATAAAATTAAATATTATTAAGAATAAAATAAAATTTTCCTACAAATTTGCTATAAAATAATTAAACTTCTGTTTCAGCCTAACTTAAATAAATTCTAGGCCAAAATTATAAACACAATAATAAATTCTATTTATTTTTATAAATATAATCTTATATCTTTTTCCAGATATATTCTTTGAATAATATTTTATTGATTTTTTAAATTAAAGGCCTAGATATTTATCTTGTAACTATCGTCTTATAAGATATAATAATTAATTGTAAATTTTTATTCCTTAAGATTCTTTAAATTTAATAACATCATCTTCTCATTCTTTATTTCTCTTTAATTCATTTTATATGAGAATATGAGGTGCTCATCCAATCAAATTTAGCATGCATGTAATCATAATGTAAAATATTAAAATCAATTGTTAATTTATATTTTCTTCTAACTAATATATTTTGCATCTACATTACAATTGCAATATTTTATATTATTATATATTTGCTGTAGTTTTCATTGAGATTCAACTGATCTTTCTACATATCGTTCTTGATTGTTATAATATTTTTAATTTAACTTTTTTTAAAGTCATTTCACAAGAATTTATTTACACAAATTAAGAATTTTTTCTATTAATAAAATAATGGACCTCGGGTACATAAAATAATATATTATCTCAACCTTAATTTATATTGGGTGGGTTCTTATTTAATTGTTTTTTGCCTAATTATAGAGCAATATAAATTTGAATAAGTAATGTTTTTTTATAATAAGTTAATCATGTATTAAAAACTAAACCATGTTTTTAAAACAAACAATGTTCCAAAAAATAAGTAAAAATAAATGAGGTGTTTAAAATGCAAGAGGAATAAATAAAGTCTTTTTAATTTTGAAAAAAATGAATTTTTGTTTTCCATATAACACCATAAAATACAATCCATCTTCATCATTTTTATGGTGTTTTAGCTTCGATGCGAATTTTACTATGATGTGTTTTTTTTTTTTAATTTTTTTTTTTATGTCTGTTACCACTTTTTTTCAGCTCTCACTGCACTGATTTCTTTCAAAAATACGTCAAAAGATCACAAATCGTATCTAGTTGAAGACATTACCCTTAAAAATTAATATGCTATTTTAACAAATTTTTTTTTTTAATTAAACACTATCTACAGATTTGCATTGAAGCGTTTTTTATGATAGTGATTTTAATCACTGTCAGATATCATCTATGACACGAACCCACTGTGCCACCACCCTACTGTGCTGGGTGTTTATCATACAATTTATTAGTATAATAAGATCGGTTGGTTTATATTCTAATATCCATTAGAGGATATCTCATAGAATAAGGGACTGGTAGATTTTATATTATAAAAGTTTTTTAATAATATAATCAATTTTTATCATACAATTTATTTGAAAATTGAGTGATTCTATTAATTTTTTAAAATAAAACTAATTAGAACAACTAATTATCATTTTGACTGTTCACCTAACTCAATTTTTTTTTAAATGTTATCTATCCTCTTTGTATTCTAAGAGCCTCATATACATAGCTATTACTGTGATACTTACTCTATTGAGTTTGTTAAATGAAGATCATCGATTTTTTACTTTTTTTGTACTAGAAGCACGTTTGGCTGACGCCAATAAATTTCTAGGTGTTGATGGACCATTTGTTAGATTATTAGTTTTACCACTCTCTTTGGTAATATTATCTTCACTACCACTATTGCCAGTTTGAGATTCACTTTCACTATTAATTTCAGCTGATATAACAAAACACATTAAATGTTAAATATAATTATACAATTAATAGTTAAATTAGAAATATTTATCTGGCTCACCTTTTTCTTGAGCTTCAACCAAACCACTTACAGCCTTAACAAAAAATAAATATGTATATATATAAATAAGTCATAAAATATTTGTAAAAATCATACAATTTGTACAATTTTAAACACTAATACACATTAATAATTGTAGTGTATTCATACATTTTTATTTATACTTAATATTTTTCAAAATTATAGGTTTACTGTAAAACAAGTGATACAAATAAGCTTAACATTTCCAAAACCCATACATTCTATAATTTATTTAATGTTTACACAATTTAATGGCAGAATATGTTGTTCATTAAACCAATTAATTGTTGATAGATTTTTGTTGGAAATGTTGGGTCAATTTATTTAAATTAAATCTATTAGGGGTTACCACTATAAATAAAACAATTTATTTTTTACTATGTTATAAATTTAGTTAAATACAAGCTAAAATATGGTCTATTATCAAAAATATACTAAAAATTATAACTAAAAAGTGTTAATTTTTTTAGACCTTGAAGTCATTATAAAAACAATAAGTAAAAACAAACAATAAGTTATAAGTTGGGTAAGTTTAATAAATTTAATTATAATAGTTTCTGGTAGATAATTTTTTGTGAATTTAAATATGACTCAATTATTATAGAATTCATTATTTTATTTTACTTTTACAATAAAGTTTGATTTTTTAGTCAGTATTTTAATAGAAAGATGAATTTTTAAAATGTTAATATTTATCTTACTGCCATTGAAGTTATAGATGATTTAGAAAATAAACGTTCAGCTTCTTTGAATTTTCTATTTCTTGGTTCATTTTTTGTATTCGGTAGTTTATTAGCTGATGTCAAATATCTGTCCCATCCACGAATAATATTACCATACAAATGTGTATCTTCTAGATAACTTCCCTCAAAAGCATATATTTGACGTTCAAGATTCGCTAAAGTCTCCTGAAAAGTTCATGGTATATTATTTAATATAGACTAGATAATAGTGTATTTAGGAATTTTCTACAAGCGATCCAGATAATTTTAAAGTGGGGGCATCTTCATCATAAAACCCACCATAATATGTCACTGAGACAAGATAGGTGTCAGATTATAATTATAATGTTCTGTTTAGATAAAAGTATTCAAATTTAATGAAATAATATAAGTTAAATTTTAAACTTATAAATATTCTATAAAATTTATATCTCTAAATCTTCATATATCATAACTATAATTCAATTAAAAACTTAAATATCTAAATTAAATTAAATTTATTATTAAGTTTATACAATCTTAATCAAAGCACTATTTTGAATATATGAACAAAAATGCAAAATGTAATCAATCATTTATTATGACAAATATAAAATATATTAATAAAATTAAAAAATAAAGTAATCTTACAGCTATGTCCGATTTACGTTTCACCAGTTCAGCTAACTCTGTCCGCAAATCGCTGGAATTAGAAGACTTTGACATGGCTAATAATAGGCACTTTAACGTTTGAAATACTTGTAATTGTCAATCAAATTTTCTTCTCTCTTTATTTTAAGAAAAATGAATTAATATTTTGCCCAAGATGATCAGTTTTATTATAAAACCCGGTATTCCACAATTCGGCGCTAAAAAGCGTTGACTATCCATTATCAATAAACACAAATTAGAAAAGATAACACAAAATGGTAACACTAATCGGTAAGATAGTAAATCTGGAATATAAATGGTCACACTGCAAATTTTTTTTAATAAAGTGAGGTTTATAAATAATAATTAACCATAAATTGATCTATTGTAATTATCTATCTAAAATCATATTTAATATTATTATCTATGTCTAAAATGGGTCATTTGAAAGGAATATCAGAACATCAACAGAATTAATTAAGTTCTGTACTTATTTTGTGTACAGTGCATGTACTTAGTGCAAAATAAAATACTTCTTAATTTTAACATAAAAAATTTTTGATAAATTTTTTCATAATATTGTATAAAAATAAAGTATTAAAATGTTTAATGAGTTTTATGTATAATTTTGTTCGTGATGATTAATTTGTAGTAAAAGTTGATTGGATGTCCATAGAATATTATTATGAAAGATACAATATTTTTATTAACGCTGTACTATCTAACAGATTTTAATCCGTTAGTCGGTTTTGCGCAGGGCATAATATCCAGCATCAGTGATTGATAATTTTTTACATATTTGATGCACTACCCGGGGGGTGGTAGTGGGCGTCCAAGGGATGCAAGTAAACATATACAAAAAGAAATATATAAATTTGATAAAATCACTTAGTTGTTTTGTTAGTTATTAAATCGTCAAATATCTACAAGTACATGTTAATATGTATAACTTTAGTTCAAAGACCAATTTAATAAAATATTTAAGTGTCGATTTAAATTAGGCAAGTTTTGAATATTATTTTAAAAACTATATACAGCGATTAAAATATTTAGATCACCTTGAATATACAATAAAATTGATCTAATAATGTGATTATTTTGAAGTTAAGTCTAACGTGTATCAAAAACAACTATTTGTTAAAGTATGAAATAATTTTTTTTAAGATCGTATAAGTTATTTAAAAACGCTTTTCTGTTAAAAAAATGTCACCTTAATAATATTAAAAATTGAGCAAATCAATAAACAGAGACTTGTAAGTTATGCACTTAAATGAATACATTTTTATGTAATAAATCTGTAGTCCTATAATTGCAAAGAAGACTTGGTAGGATTCAACTTATATATTTATTGAATTACTCATTTTTGTACGATTTTGCTTATTAAATTATTTTTAAAGATTGTCAAAATAATTTTATTACACAATTAGGATTGACTCCTGAATATGGTAATGATTTAATGGCTATTAATAAATATTAGAGAATATGTGAGAATTTTAGACATCATAATAGTCAATATTTTTTTCTAATTGTTGTTTACTCAAATAATAGATTTATTAGACTTTCTTTAAGTTTTCACTAGGTACCCTTTTCTACTTTTAAAAGATGATTTCTATAATTTAATAAATATTATTCAATTAAAATTTTTAATAAAATATCTAAATGACTTGTCTGGAATTATTTATTTTAATTTAGAAATTATAATTGTATTATTGTATGCTTAATAATAAGCAATAGATAATTTGATTTTAATTCATGACAATTTTGTAAAATTTTTCAGAAGTTATACAGCATTTACATACTGTAGAGTATACAAATAAATGGAATCAGCTAAAAATGTTTCTACAATTAACCCTGATGATTCAAAAAATATTTCTGAGAAAGAAAGAAATGGTAATATTTCTATGCAAATTATGCCAAATCAAGCGTCTCTTCATTCAAATCAAATTCTTTTAATAAATAACACGGATGGTCAACCAGTGTCTGGTATTTTATTACCAACTAATCATTTTATGTTTAAATTAAACCAGAATCAATTTCCATCAGAGTTAGAAGTTGATGAAAATATTGAACGTGAATATCCATCCAAATATTTTTCCATGAATTCAAATGAAAAAAAAATGTTTCGGGAAACATTTTATAACACTTTACTTCATTTTAAACACCAGATTATTAGAGATGGACGAGTTGTTACTTCATCTGATCCTATTTGGGATCAAGTTGCCCAAAAACTAAATAATATATTGAAACCAAAAAGTATTTATAATCGTTTTATACTAAATAAACACTCTTGTCGTACAAGGATTATTCAAGAATATGTAAAAAATTCAGTCACACAGTCAATAGACACATCTTTGTCAAATGATTTTTTAAATACTGACCAAATGCTGGAAGCTTCTGAGAAAAGACCAGGTTATGTTGATGATGAAACATTTTTCAATGCACTTTTTACTTTTAAAGAAAAAATTTTACCAAATGGTGAAGTTGCTCCAAGTGTAGATTCAGTTTGGAGTGAAATATCTGCATACTTAAATCATGCATTGAAACCAAATAGTATTTATTTAAGATTCAAACGAAACACTCATAATTGTCAAAAGAAATTGCTTGTTCAATGTAAGTTTGATCCTTCAACAGTAAAAACTTATGAAGTATCTAATCGAAAAGCAGTTTATTCAACTGATAAGCCATTTACAAGAATTAAGAAAAAAAACTTAAAATTTGAAGATTCTAATAAGTTTTTCAAAGCATTATATGCTCATAGACACCTAGTTATACAAAATGGATCAATTGCAAAACAAAATAGTTTTGTTTGGAATGAAGTAGCCAAGATGTTGGATTATGCTTTAGAGCCTGAAGATGTGCACTCTAAATTTATTCGCAACCACAATTTATGCCAAACTAAACTCATTGAAGCTTGTAAAGAGGATAAAGATTTTACCCCTATTAATTTACCTAAATTCAATAAACAAAATTGTGTATCAGATCATTCATTTTTCAATACATTATGCAAGTACAAAAATGATATTCTTCAGAATGGAAGTGAAATAGCAAAGTTTTCTCATCCTGTTTGGACTCAAATTTCTAGAGATCTTAATGATGCATTAAAGCCAGCAACTGTTTATTTCAGAGTTTCAAGAAATTCTCAAATGTGTTTGAATCGTCTCATTAAACTTCATAATGATTCATCAGATTTCAATTGTAAACCAATTATCACTAAAGCTGAATTTTTCGAAACTATATGTTTGTATAAATATTCAATTTTGAATGATGAGAAAATAGTTGATCTTACAGATCCAGTTTGGAATGAAATTTCTCTTCAACTAAATTCAGCTATGACTCCTGAAGCCATATATAATGCTGTAGTAGGAGATGAAAATTTTTGTAAAACAAAAATGATTCAAGCTTTAAAAACTGAATGTAGTGTTTTTTCAGGAAATAATCATGATGAATCAGAAGCAATTGGTGAAATAACACCAATTATTGAATGTAAAGTGGACAATGATGTTAACATTGATGATTTTATTGAAGTTCTTAGAAACTTCAAATCTTCTATTTTAAAAAATAATGGGCAACTAGCAACAATAAATGACAAAGTTTGGGAAGAAATATCAGACTTACTAAAAAATATGAAACCGGAGGAAGTTTACTCACGAGTCATAAATGATTATAAAAATTGTCGTAGTAGACTTTTTACTCCTAATTCTAATCAGAAAACTTATTTTTTTGATGCATTGTACAGTTACAGAAATTCAGTCATCAATAATAGTGTTATTGCAAATATAAATAATCCAGTGTGGAAAAAAATAAGTGAAAAGTTAAATAGAACTTTGGAACCCAAAGAAATTTATTTAAGATTCGTTAAAGATAAAAAATTTTGCCGTACAAAACTTTTGGAAGCTTTAAAAAAAGAAAATGCACAAGTTGTTAGTTTTGACAGAGATCAATTTATAAATGCTTTAATAGATCACAAAGACATCATTTTAAAAAATGGAATTTGTGCAAAAGCTGGAGATCCAATATGGACACAAATAGCCAACAAACTAAATTTTATAATGAAACCATTAGGTATCTATAACAACTTTTTGATGAATAGATATAACTGTCAAAGAAAAGTGATTGAAGCTTTTGAACAAGAAAGAGAGAACAAAATGCGTAAAACTATAAAGTTTACAACACAAATTGACCATGACTACACTAAAGGTGATATTGACACTAGTTTTGAAGATATAGTATTTATGAGACAAAAGGTTGGGTATGTCCAAGAAAACGATTTCTTAGATGCATGTATATATTTTAAGGATAGTTTAATAAAAAATAACAAAATTGTATCATCAACAAATGATGTGTGGAATAAAATATCTAAACATCTCAATTATGCTATAAAAGCTAAAACAGCTTATTTACGTTTTAAAAGAAATACTCACAACTGTCAAACTACACTTTTCAAATTATTAAATTTGCCTAAACCCTACATTGTCAATCAAGAAGAACTATCATGCAGTGATGAAGATTTAAATATTGAAAATGAAATGTTCTTTGATGCTATTACTATTTTTAAACATTCCATAATTAATTATGGTGATTTTGCTGGTGAAAACTCTCCAGTATGGTTAGATGTCTCAAATTTAATGGATAACTTACTAAGTCCCAAAGAAGCATTTGAGAAGTTTCATCTAAATGTAGATTTGTGTCGTACAAAGCTTACAGAAAAATGTTTATCTGATTGGAGTACAGAATCAGATGTGGTTATTAAAAATAGACTTAATTTGATTAAAGAAAAAGAGTCTAAATGGGAAATTAATTCACAAAGTAAATTGTCAAATAATCATATAAGGGGAAAATGTAGTGAACAAGGTATAATAGATGATGTTTTATTTTATGATGCTATATATAAACATAAAAATGAAGTATTTAATAATGATTTAGTTGCTAGTAGTTCAAATCCTGTGTGGTTCGCAATTTCTGAAGAATTAAATAATCATATGACCCCATTAGAAATTTGTTTAAAATTTAAAAATAATTTGGCTAGTTGTAATATAAAGTTTTCTGAAGCTGCACAAAGATACAATTTTTTGAAAGCAAAACAAGAACAATCAATGGAAGTTGATATAATTGATTGTAGTCAATACATGGAAATTGATCAAGAAATGACATTGAATTCTTTTGAAGATACTGATTATACAAATATAATCACTACCCCAACAATAAATACTCAAGTCAATAAACTTAAATCAAAAAAAGATCTCACATTTAAAACTAAGCACAATGGAATTACATTGATTGATTGTGAAGATAATTGATATCACTAAATATTAAACTATTATTCATATTATGTATAGATTTTTTTTCTTTGAATATTAAGGACTAACTATGTTACCTATTTTAATTTGATATATTTGATTTTTTTTTTATTTGGGGTTGTGCAATATGTCCTTGATATTATTATTTTTTATGTCAAATATTATTTTGCTACCATATAAATGACTCATAGATATTTTTATTCATTTAATGTTACCTAATGTTGTTCCTTGCTTTAAAAATATTAGTTTATAATGTATATTTGACTTTCTAGAAAATATTTAATAAAATGTAATTTATTAAATGAGAATGCTCAAATTAGGACTAATCCTCATAGTATCAATGATGAAACCCTTATGAATTATAAAATCATTTTAACTCTTTAAGACTCATTTGATTTAAGTTTACCTTTCTTTTCTGAAGACTTGTATCTACTACCTTTATAAATATACTTAGATATGACATATATTAAGTCATATTGTTATTAGCTACTATAAAATTATTTTTGTTCATTGTTTGATCATATAAAATTTTAAATACTTAACAGTATTATATTGTATTCTACTTATTGTAAAACATCAGGATTTTTTTTTGTGAAAGACCTAAGAAATTTTTTTGTTTTAATATTTTACAATCTAATTATCACTGTTACTAATTACATTTTTGAAAAAAAAATTTTTTTCTTTGTTAATTTTGTAAACAATAAATTACTCAACAATTTAAATTGCTATACTAATTTAAAATTTATTATCTGCTCAGTTATGTTTATCTCACATAATTAAAGATAATATTTAACTATAAGTAATTATTTGTTAAATTAGCATTGTATGATTTTATCATTTATTTAAAATAGTGAATGTTTATTTTTTTTAATTGACAAAAAATATAAATTATGAATAGATAAATTGTGCCCAAGATTTTGTGATTAGAGTTATAGAATAGTAAATTTAAAATAAGGATGTCTGATGTGTATAATAGATTGATTTTGCATTTATGAAAAAAACTTCAATTTATCTAATCTTTTTTTTAACTTATTACTGATTTTTTTAAATTGAAAATTGTAAAAGTTCTGAGATTTTATGCCCAATACTTTAAATATAAGAACTGTCAAATATAATTAATCAAATAAATTGAGTGTTTTAAGTATTTTAAATTCTACCTTTATTAGCAAATAACAAATTAAATATACTACTTCCTAGACTTAATAGCAGCCTATTTGTAATTACTACAAAAATTAAATAATTCGTATTTGCTTACAAAGAAATTAAGCATTCATGCTTATTTCTTTTTTAATTAAATTAAGATGTAATTGAAGAATACATGTATAAATCTGTTGACATGCATGTCAGTAGCTAAATACTTTCCAACTAAAAGGATTAAATAAAGTATTATTATATTATTAAAAACAAATTGTTTGAGGTACTAATCAGTAAATTCACTTAGGATATTAAAGATAGATCCTGTCAGCACTAAAATAATCATGAAAAAGATAAAAACGAGTTTAAAAAAACAATTATTTTGTATGGCCCCCAAAAAAAATTGAAAGCGCCCTTGAAGGGAGTACAACTTTTTTAATTAAGAAAATTACTATCATAAGTATAATTAGACTATATATGAAAGTCGTGAAATTTAAAACTATTGATTGAACTAGATTTGATAACTATCATGATCGTTAAAAACTTGAATACTATTTCTCGGTTAAAGGTCTTTTTTCAGTTTTTATGACTTGCCCGTAGTATTCCTTTAGAACAAATAGGGTTTTGGACCCTAGTATCTACTATCTTCCGTTATATTTATTGGTTCTTGCGAGTAATATTTCTAAAATTATTATTTTTTTTTTTTTACTAAGGAAATGCCTCTAATGTTCTTTTTCTAGAAATATTCTTATGGTCGAAAGGTGTCACGAAAAAGACATTGTCAATACTCTGAGTCACTGACACATTCGGATATTTTTATGTGTATCCAACCGGTTGTTGTCGGTATCGTTTCGAGCACGAGGCGGTGGGGTGTCGCCGGTGGTAAACGCACTAGGTAGGGGTCACGATCGCGGTCGTCGTCGACTCTAGTGTACTAGTCTGCACTAGAACCATTATTAAGCAGCAACGAACCATCCAAAGTCCAAGCCGGTCGTTGACTTCACTGCGCGTTCTTCTGCCGAACTACCGCTCGTTTACTACCGGCTCGCACGACCGACCAGCCCCGTTCAATCTGTGTTAGGCCACCGAGAAGCAACGCACCGACACGCTATATTTTACACGAACACAATTCCGATTACCGTACAAACTACCCCCGCGTATGTCCCGCTGGACATGACCGCTTACCGCTATTCGTCGTCCAAGTGTGCTTAACGTGTTCAGTACCAGTTACAAGGAAAGTTTACTTCGCAAGATACCCGTGGTCGCACCCTCAGACTCCTACCCCGACGTCACCATGTCCACCGACGCCGCCAGAGGGACTGGTAATGTTAGCCAACTCTTATACAAGGTACGCGAATTTAAAGACCTTTACGTTAAACACAATAACAGGTACAAATTACTTGTAAAAATAATCATCTTCAAAAATATTTTGGAAATTGGCAAAAGTAATTGGAAAAGTATTTGGCCTGTCTTAATATAAACGTATTATCTTTCTGAAATAAACTATCTTTGGCATAACACTTATTTTCTACTGTAATAGTCTTTCAAAAAAAAAAAAAAAATGTTTGATACATTAAAAGAGTTAATTTAGTTATATTTAGTAGAGTCAAGTAATTTTTCTTCTGATTTTTATTATTATTATTTTTGCTATATAATTATTTTATTTAAAAATGATTTTTTTGAACTTGGAATTTATGTAGAACATCAATTAATAATATGATTTAAATACAAACGAATTTAATTTTCATTTTTATTATGGCACGATTTAACGATAAATTTAAAAAAATATATGAATTAGTACATAATCTTTTTATTTTTGATAAAATGGATTGAATGATAATTTTTTTATAATGGATCCATTAGACATTTAACCTAGATAGTCATTTCTTGAACAACATTATTAAATTGTGAATTTATTATTGATTACCAGTTATTTATTTAGCAATAATAAACCTAATATTTAATACATGATTAAATAAAATAATTATTGCAGCGATTAAGTTATTAATAATTACTAATTATTACTGGGTATTTATAATTTTAATCAATATTACGATAGTTGATAGAATTATGACATTCCAACTCTCAGATGAAAAATTAAATTAAAAATAACATGATAATTCTAGAGAGTCCAAGAATTATAGTAAAATTATAGTACGAGTATAATTTTCGTTTTGTACTAATCTATTGCCATGCAAATATAACACGACATGCAAAGGATTTGTCATTTAGACATAGATATCTATCTACACCTCTCCTATGAGTACAATGAACATCCATTAGCTGATGTAAAAATAATTATTTCCTAAATCGAATTTTTTTATAATAATCTAACCTTGAAAATAAAACATCTTATTCTTCGAGTGTTGTCCGGTTACGTCTAATGTGTTGTAAACTTCTAAAAACTAAATATTTAAAATTAGTCAGATTCCAACTAGATACATGGGTTTTAACTACTTAAAAGTTAAAGGCATTTAATGTATACTTGATAAATCTATTATAAACATTAAAATCTAGTACAAATGTTGAACTTGATGAATTTTGTATCATTATTTAATGATTCCAACTTTATTATAACATTTAATACAAATCGCATTCCTGTGGTACACGCAATTACGGTAGTAATCGAAATTCCGTGTAACTTGTACATTTGTCCGGGCTTAATGAGAGGTTTATAGTTCTAGTTCTTCCTTCTTTGTAATCCTGATTAACGTCGAACAAGTTACTAATTGATTATTGGTCACGCATATTGAGGGAAATAAATAATAAAAATGTTTATATGAATGAAAAAGTGTTGGAAAAAAAGAGTTGCTATCCTAAGTAAATGATTTAACATAGTTCAACTAGAAAAATTATTAGGAAACAAAAACACTACAAGTTCAATGACTGCAACATGAATGACCGCAAGAATCGCAGACCGCAATGTTACAACACAAACGCGCGTCACGCGTGACTCCGAAATAACCACTTGCCATCACATTTTGAGAAGTCTCATCCGTAGCCGTGTCGATCCTTTAATAGATACCAAAGAGTAAAAATTATTCTTAAATTTGTTTAAAATTGTTTCAAAAATCATTCTTGAGATGGTAACAAAGATATTATCTTCAATTTATAGCAGCTGGGTAAAATATGAATCATCAATACACTTTTTTTTTTTTTGAAGTTATTCATAACTTTTTTGGGTACAGAAGGGAAAATTTCTCTAAGAACTATTTACGTGATTTTTATGTCTAATAGTTTTATATTTCTCATTTGTCTAATTTATGAAATTCTGTGTTTAAATAGTAACCATTAAGTTTATTACAACATAAACTACACATACCGTAAAGTACAATGTATTGCTTGTACGCCCATTTTTCAATTATGGTTCAAAGAAATATTTCGTTTTAAACTGTATTTATTCTATTTTATTGTCTGTTTTCATGTTAAGTATTCCAGTGATCGGAGCAGACAGTTAAAAACACTTTATTTTAAAATACTCACTAACTGCGGGTAGTCTTTATCGCGTATCAACTGTATATGTATTTACACGCTGTGTAACATGCCTCGAAGATGTTCTTCGGTCTATTCTAAATTTTAAACAAAATAATAGATTAACGCCTTTTGGTTGAATGATTAGCGCATTGTATTATAAAAGAATACGTATGTATAATGAAATTGATGAAATAAATGTAGACAAAAAAAAAAAGACATAATGGTAACCAGGGGGAACATTGGTGTACAACAATAAGTATCTATTTCTTACATTAGGTCAGTAGGCTTCTATTAAATTGAAGTAGCATTTATAGATACAGATTTACAAAGCAATATTTAAAAATAATTGTTACAATTATTCATACGAAGGCATTTAAATTGAATTAGCTAATCAAAAACTTAAGGCAATCTACGAAAAACTTAATTATGTAAATTGATGTTTAAAAATTTCCCCCCACTGAAAGATTAACAACATCTTATCTTAATCATTTTATGATTGATGATATGAATTGATTTTAAAATATGATTAATTTTGATTCATAGGTGATATATATATATTGTAACACAATAGGTAATCCTTTAAATATAATAAATTATTTAATGTAATGTCTTTTATGTAATTGCGCTACGTAGATACTCATTAAATGACATAAAGTGAATATACAATATCATAATATTACAATGTCATTGAAATTAGGTTGGTCAAAATTATATCATCGTTCTAAACATTTTGTTATTAGTTATTGTGCGAGTTGTGGGACGTGGTTCATTGTATAAGTTGTCTGTGTTTCTCAAAGTGTACGTGAATGATGTTTTTGTAAAATTACATATTTTAATCTATAAACCTTTGTCGGTAGGCGGTATGCAAATGTAATGCATTTAGAACAATAGATAGACAAAACAATATTTTCGTTAAACACTTGTTTCAAGTTCAAATTTTTGGTCTCGTGTGAAAACAAATCAACATGTAAGGTCATACGACATGCATAAATCACAACATACTGTAATTAACTAAAATGTGTATGACAGACAACTTTGACCTTATCTTATCTTAAGGTGACTTATCTTAAAGTATTACATAAATAAATATTAAAAAAAAAAAGAAATTTTAGTTTAATAATGAATACATTTTAATAACAATATCAACTTTTTTATAAAAATAATTATAAAATGAGTTTTTAGCGTATATACATATACTTTTTAGTATATTCATTCAATCATAATTTTCCTTAAATACAATTTGCTATGCTTTAGACGTTTGGAACTTATAGTTTCTTTTAAAAAGTATTGTATTTCTCTTAAATTATTGACCTCAGAATTGATATTGAAAAGTGTATTACAACACTTACACATTCATTCAATATTTTATGGTAACAGATATTTCTTAAGAGGGTATATATAACGGTTATATTTATACATCTTAATATATTGTTTTCTATAAAGTGTAGGCATTGTTAATATCTTAACTACGTTGAGTTGATTATTTGTTGATTCCCATTTCTTTTTCAAGGAGATGAAAAACTGTTGACTGACATGATCCGTATAAACATGTAATTTTTCATTAGATATAACTATTGAGAATTCATACAAATATCAAAAGTTAATACATCTTTTGTGTTTTGCTAAATGTGTTTAGAATCTACTTTTTTTTCATTTATTCGACAGTCTCGCTTTTTTTAATTTTCCAAGTTCACAATATCACAAGTTAAATCCAAGAGTCAGTTAAGAATATTTTTATTACATAACTCAAATAAAATTATATCTGATAGTTATATGTCTAAAGAAATCTAAGAATTCTGATTTTTTATTGGAATTTTAACGTTCATTTTTTATTTTTAATTAAAAAAAAAATTTATCTCTCACACGAGCAAAATTTATTTCACGATTATTTGCTTTTTATAGAATAATTGATTGATGTTTCTAATGTATTAAATTAGTACATATTTTCAATTACTTCTATCCTTCATTTTAATGCATTACATCTTATACTTATCGTTTTATTGATTTAATTGAACAACATCAACATGTTTTATAAGCATCTTTAATATATATTAAAGATATAATGAGTAAATATATTTACTCATTGTACTATAAAAAATTGTTAAACAATTACAATTTGTGTGCTTGAAAGGTCAACATTTAATTTTGGTCTTGTCAATAATATGTTAAAAACAATATCATTTATGGTCTTCAGTGATCACCTACTTGAGTCTCGCCCAACCAGGAACTATTTATAATAATGACCCTGAAATATTTATTTGTTACCTTCAAACATTTTTTGAAACAATAGTGATGACGATTAAGTGTTGCTGTAAGGTTTATAGAAATTCAAAAACTGATAAACTTCAAATCATTGTATAAATAATTTTATTATTTCTTGTATTTAGGTACTGTTACAAACAAGTTGGAATTTTTTTATTACTTGTCATATTTAAAGCTTATACTTGTCATGAAAATTAAATAACAAGTCACTTTAAGTACAATTGTCATATTTATGGGAAAAATGTTTTTCTTTGTAAAATAAACATTTGCCAGTGAAGCGTATGAAGATACAATCTAACAAGAAGCAAATAACGGTACTAGCTTCTTGTAGAACAGTACATGACAATATTATTTTAGTATCACATATTATGTTAATAAGAAACGAAAGTCATGATGACTTTATCCCTGTAGAGATTCTTTACTATATTTTCGGCATAGTTTTATTAAAATTGAATTAACGAGTTACGGATACTTCAATATGTATGTGGCAGACCTGAATCATCTGAAAATTAGTACTGCTAGCATTAAACTCGATCATTTGAGTGGTTAAGTACCGTTTGTTCTTTTGGAAAATTCAATTATGATATGATCTCTTTTCAGAGGTATAAATGATTACATCAAAACCGCATCGTATCTATTATTATAATAGTAATACATATATATGGGTCAATAGGTCTTGACGGATTTCGTTGTGAATCATTGTCCAAGTATCCGCCAGCGTTTTATGAATATACACAAGTAAATTATGCGTTGTGGTGGTGCGCGGTGTGAATGTCGATAGGAGTCTTCCCAACATGTGGGTTAAGTTGTTCGCCGACACAATATTAGTGTGTATACCCATGATGTGCTTTGATTAATCATGCAATTAGGATTTAAGTATATCTAATCAACGGTACGACACTCCATCGATCTTTCCACCAGTATAATCACGTGTAAACACAAGGTACCGGTAGTGTTACGCTGGCAGTGTAATACACACACCTTATAAATACCACGAAATATACGAGTTTTATTAATATTTTAGCTTCCGCAATCCCGTTACCCCGTCGGTAACCGTTGTCGTCGCGGATTGTGCGGTCAAGGCCATCGATGATTGGTCGACGCCACTGCAGTTTAATGAAACGTCTTACTTTCAACTCTGACACGTTAGCATGCAGACTATGTTTTAACTCTTCACTATAGGTGTATTGTTTTTAGCTCGAATCGCAAATAATACTGGGCAAACATAAATTGATGATCTCGAGAGGAAAACATAGTTTTCCACTAATGATCTACTGACAACTATTCAAACTTTTCGAGGTTTATAATTTTGATTTCGAGCAACGCAAACGATCTGTGTAATGATTTAACCGTTGTATTGTTAATTCACTTTTCTCTTCTTCTTCTCGGTGCCCCCGAGGTGTAATAAAAACACACCTTAATCCTTATGATTCATGTACAAACTATGATTATATTTCAGATGTTTTTGTAGTCTGTCAAAGAGTACATATCACTTAAACAATGAATTTACATGTATATCTGGTTCGAATATTGAATAGATGTACATATGGATCAAAGTTCCGTTTTTATGAAATAAAATACACAACTCCAACATTACTAATAACCATAACTCTACTGACGATGGTATCGTCGTACAAAATTAACAAAACGACCATAGACGCTCGATGTCTAATTACAGTGTTCAATGCTATTATACATCATCGACTATGAAAACAGTAGGTCAGACGAACGTGTTGTCCATAACAATAATATCAAGCCAATAAAAAGAAGTGCTAATTCACGGTATATATTTCAATGAAAATCAAAAACAATGTAGAAAGTGAGTTTGCTAAAAATTACAAGCTGGAGCGTACTATTTAAACGATTTTAACGTATTTAGATGTAGAAAACATTTTAGCCCTTGTTTAATTAGACTTTTTTCGGTAGGTTAATTATATCGAAAAAACCATTTAGCAAGAAATTATCTAATTTTTTACTTTTAAAAGTAGTCTTGTATTTTTAACAACTGATAATTTAAAAATTCTCAGATCTGTTTATTTTTTAAATTATTATAAAAAAAAAACGGCGTAATCGAATTTCTGTGACACTTTTTATGTTTATTTTAATAGCAAAACTTGTTCTTTAAATAAGATATTTGACACAAAAACTTTAAATCGTTTGACTCATATAAGCAAAGTTATAAATGGATTTTACCCATAAATAATTAAGTCCTAAAAAACTGAATAATTAGATGATTTTTTTTTCATAAATATTGATTCAGGTGGTTTGAGGTTAGATCCATAATGAGTTTCATAATGAATTTTGACAAAACTTATTTTGTTTGTATTTTTTGTTAGAAATTTCTAGCTCAGTTTAATATAGCGTTCTACGTTTAATAAGTATAGGAAGTATTTAATGTCTGTTTCTTCTGCATCGGTTATTGAACTGTGTTATAAATTATAATTTAAACACAAAACTCGTTCTGACTAATATTTGAAAATACCTCAAGTGTACTAAAATAAATAATAAAATTTGTAAGAAAAGAATTTAGACAACAAATTGAATGTTAGATATAATTTAATTATTGTATATCACCAGAAATTTGACTTAATTCCTTATTCGTTGAGTTAAAACATTCTTGAACATAATGAACTAACAACAATAACTATTAAACTTTAAATTAATAATTCTTAATTTATTAATAATAAATCAAAAACTGTTTTACAAATATGTGATTAAAGGTTCAAATATTGAAATTATTTATTATAAAGTAGGGTTGTTAAAAACATGTTAAAAAAAAAATCAGTAAAAATATAAATAAACGATTTAAAACGTTTATAACACTGTTTTAAACAAGCAGTGTTAATACGTTACAACCATTTTATAAAGGTAAACTAGCTCGGCAATTATTAAGTTGTCATATTTTTTGAATTTATCCTTAAAATAACGTTCGACAAATTAGTTTTCGTGTACTATTACCATCTCAGTTCTCATCAAAGTATTTACTTTGTCATTAACTGTAAAAGTCAAATACGTCCGTCACTGAAATGTACATATAATTTTTATTTGATGCTTTGTTTTTAAATGTTTTTTCACGATACAATTAATGCCGTTACACCAACATTCATGAAAATACATTCATTTATTTATTTGTAATAAAATGTGTTTGTGAGGTCATTTTGAAAAAAATTTACGAAATAATTTAAATAGAACACATAACTTTTAATTCCCAATTTTCATTATTTTACAATTCACTCACGATTTGTATTATAAAAAATTTAATCGAAACAAGAATTAAATTTCAAAGTTTGGATTGACAATAGGAGGACATTAATTTTCAGAAAGTTCAATAGCTCCCTTAAACTGAAATTTCATTTGTACAACTATTATATGTAAGCCCTATGGTCACTTAACTTTAAAACATCCTCTAAACATTTTATTCTATGTCTATGACCATGACCCCTTTGTAAAATACCACAAAATATAAATAGTTATAACTAAGACCCAGATTTAAATTTATTTATAAATTTTGTTATGTTATTTTAAACACACCATCAGTCATTACAATATTTTATTGATTGATTTGAAAACTTAGTAATGTGTTGTTATTGGGGTTATAGTTTTGAAGGAGATTAGAAAGATTATCTTTCTTCATATGAAAAATATTTCTAAGCTATTATATATTCCTATAGTAGCCCTAACTTGAAAAATTGTTTGTTGATTACATTTATTTTCAAATAGCAGGGTTTGTAAAGTTTAAAAATCTATACATTTTTTAATTATTTATTAAGTTATTTTGACATCACACAATTCTTTCTTGTTTTATAGTAGTTAGACATCCGTTCTAGTTCAACCCTGAATTTTAATTACTACAGACTGTGTAATCAACAAAATCGTATGTTATTCCATAATTAAAATTTTATTTTACTTTAAATTGTTATCCTTTTTTGGATTATTATCTAATTTAATTATCCAGTAGTAAAGATTGACTTTTATTTATTTGTATATACATATAATCATATTTAGTAAAAATTATTTGTTTTAATTTATTTGATAATTCTTTATAAATATTTCTTTTTTTTTTTACAGCTATTACGGATAACATTTTATTTACTTGCCTTTTGCGAATACACTATAGCTGAAGAGTGTGGTGCTAACGGCCAGCAACTTAAATATTTATGGGGTGATGCTTTTACCGATTCGTTGGACTGTATAGGTCCCAACGGTAAACCTTATCCAGAGTAAGTACTATCTTTTTTTTTTCGAACAACCATTAGATTAGGCATGGTGTAGCCATTCTGGTAAAATAATAATGTAAATAATTGAGAATTAAGGATGACGGCCTACTTAAAGAAAAACGATCGGTTCATATCAATCACTGACCGTGATTTATTAAGTGACAACATTAAGTTGACAACCGTTTTACACTCATATTTTATTATAATTTTTCAGATCGGTAGTTGCAGGAACTTTTAGGAGAACCAGCAGCTGGAGTTCCTCAAGGACAGGAAGAGATGCTTTCCACTCATATCATAAGCCCAGTCCAGAAACAGTCCGAGAAACTTTATTGAAAAACTATAAATCTAATAATCACCAAGAAGATATAACTATAAGTAGGACAGGTATGTTTCATTTATTTTTCTTATTTATTTTATTTCTTATTATACAGTAACATTATTATATGACCTATTTTCTATTTTTAGCTTCGATGCGAAGCTGAGAAGGTATTGGTTTTACTATGATGTGTTTTTTTTTTTTTTTTTTTTTTTTTTTTTTTTT
>NW_026099575.1:7642238-7644392 GCF_025091365.1 Daktulosphaira vitifoliae
AAAATTGAAAAAATTTCCCTCGTTCCCCGTAAATGGGGGAAACCTCCAAAAAAATTACAAATTTAAAAATCGCTAATTTTCGAAATTTTTTCAATTTTTGTTACTAAAAACTGCCGTAACTTTTTTAAAAATAAACATATCAATATAATTTTTTTTTATATAGATGCTTAATGTCTTTACCTATCATTTGGTATATTTTTTTTGTAAATCTGACACTTAACCTGCCCACAGGGGGGGATTTAAAATGACAACTTTTTCACAAAAAATTAACTTTTTCAACTTAACTTTTGAAAATGTTCCGGAAGGTCTGACACTTTTATATATATCTTAAATTAAAGCTAATGTAATATACTTTAATTTGAAAAAAAAAAATTTGACCTCTGGACTTGTCTTCGTGGTGAAAGTTGACATCAAAGTTAATAAAAAATT
This sequence comes from Daktulosphaira vitifoliae, assembly GCF_025091365.1. Classification (NCBI taxonomy): domain Eukaryota; kingdom Metazoa; phylum Arthropoda; class Insecta; order Hemiptera; family Phylloxeridae; genus Daktulosphaira; species Daktulosphaira vitifoliae. The sequence goes on from NW_026099575.1 coordinate 7,642,668, forward strand.
ACGATTTTTGTAAAATAATTTTTTTTTATATTTTTAACTTAATAATGCTCTAACTTTTTCAAAAATGAACATATCAATATAATTTTTTTTTATATAGATGCTTGATGTCTTTACTTATCATTTGGTATATTTTTTTTGTAAATCTGACACTTAACCTGCCCACAGGGGGGGATTTAAAATGACAACTTTTTCACAAAAAATTAACTTTTTCAACTTAACTTTTGAAAATGTTCCGGAAGGTCTGACACTTTTATATATATCTTAAATTAAAGCTAATGTAATATACTTTAATTTGAAAAAAAAAAATTTGACCTCTGGACTTGTCTTCACGGCGAAAATGGCTACCGAATGCTATTTTCGTGTGAAAATTCTCGATTTTATTATTTATATTATATTTAACTTTATAATGCTATAACTTATTGAAAAGTTTATGGATCCACACAATTTTTTTATGAGAAATAATATTTTTTAATAAACCCTTTTTCATTCGACATACTTTATCTTAATCGAGATATTAATAAGGAACCAGCAGATCAAGTAGCTTTTGGAATAAAACACCAATTTTTTTAAAATTAAACACTATCTAAAGATTTGCATCGAAGCGTTTATTTTTGATAGTGATTTTAATCACTGTCAGATATCATTTACTTGATCCAACTATGCCACGTCACCACTGTGCCGCGACCCCCCTGTGCTGGGTTTTTATAAATAAGTGAACTAGAAGATATGAGGTACACGTATACCTATCAAACTGAATTGTTCATGACAAATCGATTTTATTTTATATTAGCTATCACTTTTTTAAAAATTATTTATATGAGGTAATCAGTTTTGCGTTTTAACTAAACAATGTTGTTTTAAGTGAAAAACATTAATATTAACTGAAATCTTGTTACAAAAATAAGTTAACTGTGCAACCTCTTTAAATACTTATTCTCTATTTAAATATATCTTTTTAAACTACTAAATGTTTAGCATAAAAATCTTTTATAAATTGATTGAAAATATATTTAAGGACAATAACAAGTTTTATGTATCCCAAAAGGCTATAGTTGCACATCAACATATACACCCGTTAAATTATGTCAATTGCTTACTTAAATGTCAGTAGGACAAAGTGTCGACGTGAAAATTATTAAATATATATTAAGGAATTGCAAACATTTCCAATATAAAAATGTTCAACTTTTAGCTTCGATGCGAAGCTGAGAAGGTATTGGTTTTAAAGTGCTATAACTTTTTAAAAAATGTATGGATCAATACAATTTTTTCATGAGAAGTAGTATTTATATACATCTTTCATTGGATATACTTTTTTTTTAAATCAGACTATTTCCCTATATATGGGGGGGCTTCAAATATAAAAAATGCATATAGAAAGTAGAACTTTTTCAACTTAACTTTTGAAAGTGTTCCGGAAGGTCTGACACTTTTATATATATCTTAAATTAAAGCTAATGTAATATACTTTAATTTGAAAAAAAAAAATTTGACCTCTGGACTTGTCTTCACGGCGAAAATGGCTACCGAATGCTATTTTCGTGTGAAAATTCTCGATTTTATTATTAGCTTCGATGCGAAGCTGAGAAGGTATTGGTTTTACTAAGATGTGTTTTTTTATTTTTTAATTTTTTATTTTTTTGTGTCTGTTACCACTTTTTCTCAGCTCTCACCGAACGGATTTCTTTCAACGATACGTCAAAAGATCACAAATCGTATCTAGTC
>NW_026099575.1:7644790-7710418 GCF_025091365.1 Daktulosphaira vitifoliae
AATTTTTTTATGAGAAATAATATTTTTTAATAAACCCTTTTTCATTCGACATACTTTATCTTAATCGAGATATTAATAAGGAACCAGCAGATCAAGTAGCTTTTGGAATAAAACACCAATTTTTTTAAAATTAAACACTATCTAAAGATTTGCATCGAAGCGTTTATTTTTGATAGTGATTTTAATCACTGTCAGATATCATTATACTTGATCCAACTATGCCACGTCACCACTGTGCCGCGACCCCCTGTGCTGGGTTTTTCATTTATAACTTATTGTTTAAAAATGTTAATTTTATTTTGTGTACATTTTTGTTTTAGCTCGTGATTACGGATCCACGCTTGCTTCTGGTCGTGACCGTGAACTATGTCAAACACCTAACCGTCTTTGCCGCACTAGATACAATACCACGGCGCCCATGTACGGAGTGTCCCTAACGTCTGGTCAACCTGTTACCATTGTGCAAAAATTCCCTGATCTATTACAACAAGTCGTTTATGAAGTGTGCGAGTGAGTGTTTTTATTAAATTGTTTGAATATCCGATGTAAACTATAATATTAAAAAGTTCATGTAATAGGTTATGTATTTTAAATGAATAATATCTGGATTTTTATAAAAAAACTATAATTTCTAATTTTGTATTTGTGGTTTTACTAGGTCTAATGAATGTGACGTTGTCAGGGGAGAATGTACTCAAACGTATGTACCCTATTTGTTTTTAGTAATTCCATTAGGACCAGTCACTCTAACAGGTCAAGACTACGTATTGGTGGAAAGTGGTTGTGTGTGCAAACCTAAAGGCTCTCGGACAACAGCTCATGAGCTAGTCTCAACTATACCTGCTATACCCGGCCGTAAGGATCACTAGCTGGTTCATTCAGTATACCGCCTTGTTAGGCTGCAAGTTGAAAAATATGTATATTGACACATGTATATTTTTATGTATTCGTCCAAAACTACTAAAACATTAACTTACAAAATACTTGCTAATAGTTGACGATAAAGCATTAATTTTGTCTTTTAAGACAATATGACACCAAAATTATGACTTTGTTAAAAAGTAAAAATAAAAGTGCTCAAAACACTTTGTTTGGTACGAATTTGTATACGTTTTATAAAACATATTGTGTTATACGTACATTAGAAAATGAATACATTATTAATTTATTATTTTTTATAATTCACAATTATATAAATGTAAATTGCTACAGTGATAAAATTATTTTTGTTCTAAAAATCAATTTTATCTAACGTTTATTAAAAATTAGATTATAAAATATTTATAATTAGTAAAAATATAATCTAAGAAAACTCAATTTTATATATATATATATATATATAAGACATCCATTTATATTTATATTTGTTGTAAACTTAATAAATTTAAAATATGTCTCCTAATGTAATTTAACAATAATGATAATTTAAGTTTTATAAAAAGTAGATAACCAAAAAAGTCAATATAAAATGCGAATTATTATGTTTGAGTTAAACTGCATATTCATGTTGTGTATATTTTGAGTTTTTATTGAATAATCATAAATAAAAATGTAGGAGATTTTAATTTAATTTATTGTTTGTAAGTTAAACTAAAAACTCTTGCTGCAACTACATATCAGAACTAAGAAATAAATTAAATTAAATATTTTTAATTTGTCAGTATTAATATTTAACAAAACTCAATTATTAATAAAATTTTACACTTTCAATAGTTTTGTAATCATTGAAAATAGTTTTTACAAAATATTAAGTTAAGTTAATTCTTCAGAAATTTCTAATTTATGTAATTACTTTTTATAAATATGAAATAGGCATAATATCTATTATTAATCATTAATTAATGAAAGACACTATATTTTTTTCTAAATCTATAATTTAACATAATGGTATATGTATAAATAATATAATTATTAAAGCGAAGATACTTTTTAATATTTAATAAAATATTAAAACAAAATTACAGTAAATTTATTAAATTAATATAAATTTAATATATTAAATTAAATGGTTTTTGAATATATTTAAAGTAAACTTGTTCAATTTATGTGACATTATAAATATTTGTTGTTTAGTCAACAAAAGTAGGTTTTCATAACTTTCATAAGAAACTAGTAAATTTTAAAGACCCAATATTTATAAAATATATATTAATCAGTTATTGATTGAAACTCAAAATAACTTTATTAAACTTTAAAAATAACAACAATAGCAGTTATTTTTAAAGTAAAATATAAAAAAGATAAATCTTCTTTAATAAAGTCTGGTTAATGGGCTCTTAATAATCCAATTACACTTCAAAATAAATAATTGATCATCTCATATATCTCTATTTTTTAATTAACTATGAGGCAATATTTTATTTAACTAAACAGTGTATAGTCTTAAAATGATTTGGTAAAATTGATGACTTAGTATACTGTTTTGATCATAGACAACATTTGAATGGTTTGTCTCCAGAGTGAAGTCTCGTATGATTTGTTAGAACATATGGAGTATTTACAAACTTAGGCATACCCAAGTCAATATTATTTTATACAATTTATGATTTTAATTATCGTAGTGTATTATTCATTTACTCATTTTATATTGAAATTTTTTACCCATTATTCGCTTTTTACAGCATAGAAAATTTTTAAATTTATTGTCACTAACATCATATCCAATTTTTTGAATGTCATGATTAAAAGTTTTTTTATAATGTTTACCTAAAAGTTTTAGGTTTTATAACATTTTCGCTGTTATGAAAATAATAAAAATTAATAAACATACTTATTAATAAATGTTTAATGTTCATATTACTCTTACATTTTGAATTAATTTGAGTATAACATTTATTTTTAGCAAAGTATATTATGTTACTCTAACAAGTTTATTTATTTATAATAGCAAAAGGTATTTAAAAAAATTTTAAATATCAATTTCATATTCAATTTAATACTATAATCATGTTATAATTAAGGAAACAGGATTTAATATTGCTTTTGAAAGAATTCAGTAGTTCATTCTAAAAATTAAATAGTATCTTTAGATTACATCAGAGTTTTATATAATAAGGATTTTAATAACTGAAATATCATCTATACTTGTCCCAACTATGCCACATTCCTACTGTACTGGGTTTAGTTTTTTTAACTTTACAGCTTATGATATTTACTGTGTTAGTTTATCAGTTTATAATAATAAAAAATAGTTTGAAAAGTACAGTTTACTATCCTTTTAATGTAACTATTTAGCCATTTAACAAATAAATCAAATATCTTAAGAAAAGAATTAACAATTGAAATTGTCTCGTAATGACAATATTTATAATTAACAAGTGCTAAATGAAGATATTTTAAAAATGCAAGATTTAAATAATTATACTCTGTACATAATTGCTTCTCGGATCAAGGCGTGGATGTAGCTTGACCTCATGGATTCATAATGTATATATATATATATATATATATATAACAGAGGTGCCCCTACCTCTGAATCTGTGCTTGCTTGAATCTAATATAAGACCTTATTATAACCTAATATAATATAATAGTTATTGGATTATCAATTATTAAATAAATAAATTGAAACTAAAATTAAAAAATTAATTTAATTTAATGTACATATAATGTATTGTTATTTTAAATAACATAAAAATTAATTGATACTTTCATTAAGTACTTATTATAAATACAAAATTATACATATATTTATAAAAAACAATAAAATTGAATAGATAGGAATATAATTAATAAAAATGTATAAATTTATTAACAAATACAATAAATATTTTAAATTACAATAATATTTTTCAATAGTAAAGATTTTTTGTTGTAAAATAAACAAATTCGATCATAAATTATAAACAATTTTTCTAATTAAAATAAAAATATTTTTAGTAATTAGTTTTATACTTTTTTAATTCTATCATAATAACATGAATATTGGGCAATTGTGCTTTATTTGGAGCTAGTAATGCTTTTTGAAATTTGTGGTAATAATCTATAAATTGGGAGAAAGCTAATTGTAATAAAGATGCTCCAGTGGTCAAATTGGGAAAAGATGGAAGAATTTCCTTATTAATTTCTTCTAGAGACATTTTCCACGTAGATGCAAATGTTTTAGCTAAGCCTAATTGTCTAGAATCTGAATCAATATTGCGCCCATTTTCTGCATCGTTTACAAACTCCATCATTCCACCAAAATAAACATGAAGTACTTCATCTACATAGTCTTTACTTCTAGCTGATAGCTCTTCCTTAAATCTGTCCACTTCAAAAGTATTATCTCTTATACGTTCCATTAAAATACGTAAAACTAAATCGTAATTATTAATTAAGAATATTAAACGGTCTTTGCGTGTACTAAACATAGTAGCAATGCGAAGAACTAAACCTAAAACTTCTTCAGTAAGGTTACACAGAAGTTCATGTTCACATCTGTTATTATCACTATATGAAATTATAACTGATACAAGTTCAGCATACCGTCTCATAACAAAATGAGGTTTTGTCTCTTTATTAAATTTAGAAATATCATAATCTTTTACACTTTGAACATGACGTTTCATTATAAATTGAAAACGCATACCAATCATAGCTAATAGAGTATCCCAATATTGAGTAAGAACCGGTACAAGTCGTTTTTGACAAATAGTTTGATATCTCATACTTAACTGTCCACATAAAAATAATGCTAAAGCATCATAACAATTTTCAACAAAATTTTCCAAATTTTTTATTAGAAGTCCAAGGGTTTTACCCATTATTTGAGAAAAAAGACTTTGAGCTTGTGGTTCATCTATTTTGAAAAATTCACAGTCAAATTTGTACTCACGGCAAGCATTATCAACGAGAGCATATTGAACTGATCGAAACAATGCTTCAAATGATAGATTAGTAAGATTATTTTGATGGGGAATAATAATTGCTGAATCAATTTCATTTAAAACATTAGCTCTATTTCCAATTGTAAATACAGTATTTTTTTTCATTGATTTTTGAAACAAAGATCGTGTTGTAGGGTCCTCAGCTGCTAATAAATCATCCTTAGTAGCAGCTTCTTCAAACTGGAATTTCTGTAAGTAACTTAAATATGATTTGAAGTATGTGTAATATACTTTACTAACAGCATCAATATACTCATTCAGTATTTCTCGAGATGATATTGAATCATGATTTAACAAAAATTCAAATAAAAATTTATATTCAAATAAGGTATTTTGAGGTATATGGTAATTAGTTGTTGGTTTTTTGAATTTATTGATTTGCTCAAGAATAAATTGCCTTATTTTTGTTAACGCTACAATTTTTAAATTTTCTATAACACCTTTAACATCATTTAGTGATTTAACATCTTTAAAATTTTGTTCATCAATAAATAATATTTTGTAGTTCAATAATGATAAATTTGAAGAAAAGTTCTCATCAACAACAGTGCAAGTTGTAATTGCTACTATAAGACTCTCTGGTATAACAATATCATCAATAAATTGACGTAGAAGTCCTTTAACAGATTGTCTATTACACAGTTGCTGTGCCATGGAGATTGATCTTTGCTGTATTCTAGTGATTTCATTGGTAATATTTTTTAATTCCTCTTGAAAAGTAAACAGTACAGATTCCGTGTTTTCAAGGATATTTTCACATTCTTTTAAATTCTTATGTAGAGTTACAATTTGATCACCTGCTTTTATATACTTGTCAATAGCAAGATTCTCTTGACTTTTTAACGTACTTTCAATTTGTTGTGAATAATCACGTAAATCTGTTTCAGTTTTAAGTATTTGACTTAAAACATTATCATCCAGTTCGACGTAATTAGAATCCATTGAATATAATAGATTATAAATATATTGGAATTATTTCATTATAACATAAGAAAAAGAATAAAGCAACAGACAAATTAAAATTATTTACAGTATTATATACTATACAGTAAAATATAGAAAAATTACGATAGTTAAAATGAGTTAACTTTTAAGAATAAATAAATCACTCACAAAAGATTAACAACTATTAGAAATTTGATAGTATTCAAATTTTTAATATACTTTAGGTCAATTGTGATAACAAGGCACTAACAAACTTTTATAGTGCGATAATACGTGTCGTCAACAGAGTTGCCAGTATTATAAAACATTATAATGGTTTAAAATTATTTATGAGATAGGATTTTATGCAAAATATCGTACAAAAAAAAAAAACATTTCCTATACAAAAAGGTTTCAGAATGTATATAAGATATCACTATTGCGTTTCAAAAAAATTGTTAACAAAACGTTACACCAATTAGCATGAAAACAGTCAATATACAAATAGACTATGTCTTAAAAATATAATAATAATTGAATATTTTATACTACTTTATATATATATATATATATATATATATATATATAAATATAATGTTAGACTACGTTAAAACCACGATTTTATTATTAGTTTTTAATAATAAAAAAATATATACATTTTATTATTTTTTTTTAAATAATAATTTTTATAGCTTAAAAAATTAGAATAGCAGTTTCATACCAAGAATCATAATTTAAACTCATTGAAGTTATGCAGACAGGCAATTATAAAGACAGTCCAGAGAAGTATTTTCAAATTTTAAAGTGTATTTATTTAAAATATAAAATAATTATAAAAAGAAAACATTCTGAAAAAATATAAAAGGCACATCACATGATTTAGATTAAGGCAGCAAAATACCTTGAACTACTAGCTATGAATATTGTCAACACGTGGATACATACACATAACTGCTACATAGGTATGGCAATTAAGTGCCTGTAACAAATTTAATAGTTTTATTCACATTTTGAATGCTTCTATAAATAAAAACAAAATTATACTTATTAAACTAGTATGCTTTATAAATAATATGATATATATATATATACTACTGTCTTAATATCAGTTTGTAAAGTATTTTATAAATTTTTAAATAAAAAACAAACTTTATAAAAAATTGAAAAAATGCTATAATTTTTTTTTTTGTGCTTAAAAATGATAAATATATACACTGTACAATGATTTAGTTAAAATTTAATCAGGTGATGAGACAACATAACGTTGGGCTACAACCATCATTATTGTATACTGTTTAAAATCATCTTCAAAAAGCACTTCATAACCATCATTACTTGTTTTTGGTGGAGCTTTGACAAGTGCTTTAAAAAAACAAGTTGTCTGAGGATACATAGCCAGAACTAAAAAAGTTTTTCAATACATTATATTTATAAACTATTTAAAAGCATTCTTAAATATTTATAGTAAAAATTATCTAACCAAATTGATCACAACAAAAGAATGCATCAGGGCATGTTACTGGATCAGCTCTCATAAGAGGTAAAGGTATGACATTGTCTTTTGGTAAAGTAAAATTACGATTTGTTTCTTTTACATCAATATCTTCTATTTGGTACTTTCCATTACTAAATCCAACTGCTTCTGCTACTATCCATCGGTCTTCGCCTGATTGTTGAACTAATGCAGCAACTAAGTCTCCACTCTATAAGATTAATTTAAATAAATTTTTTTTTTAAAAATAGTTAAAAAAAAATTAGTACTTTTGCTATATATGATGAATCAGGAGGTATAGCGCCACAAAGTGGTGGTGGTTGTTCATCATTTGAAGGTACCCACAATGGGATTCGAATTGCAGATATTTGTAATAATTTTAAAAATGTAGAACTTCGTTGAGATTGAAGTAAAGACTAAAAATATAATTTATATATTCAATTAATTAAAATAACATAAAGCTCAATTTTTTTGATAAAACATCTCATCTAATTGAAACAAATTATTTGAAAACATAAATACTTTTATTTTTTGATGATGGATATTTCTAATTTCATTAATAATTGATAAGGCTCTCCTTAAAATTTCATCCTCTTGAATTGCTTCTTGCTCAGCAGTTTCATAACAATTAAGCAATAATTTCTAAAAATAATTTTTTTCAACCATTGTTAATATTAGAATTTATGATAAAAAATAATAAAACAAACTATTTCAATATCAAAATTAATCTGACAAATTGTTGAATCAAATTTCAAGCATAATATAAATTATCAAAACAATTTATTTTTATAAAAAATAAAATAAAATTTTATAACTAATTTTAAGTTATAACACAACTTAAAAACAATTATTTTTCAAGTAAAAAATTTTGTAATTAATTTACTTGAGCTTCAGGATCCATCATTCCCTCTTTAATAACTTGATCTTGGGTCACATTTATTTCATTAATCATAACTTCATTACTTTTTCTTATTTTTTCAATATCAAACAATGTTATATACAACTCTGATAACTTTTCCTATAAATGAATTATCAAATTGTAAAATTTTCAACACTACTTGACAGTCATAATGCATTTTAGAGGTGTTATGAATTAATATCTTGAGAATTTTTATTGAAATAATTTTTTTATTCTTTTAATTTTTTCAATTGAACAAAAATAAAACTTCTCGTAATATGTTTTACTTCGATATTTTACATAAAAGTTTTTGTTGTTAATCAACAAATTTTTATAACTAATATAATTACATTTAAAATACTAATATTGTTGTATAATACAACTCTTACAAACAGAGATAATTTAATGCTTGTATTAAAGAGATTAGCTGAGGGAAATTGAACTAGTAAATTTCATTACCAATGAACGAGTAAATATGATTGATTTTCCAAGATAATTTTAAGACTAATTTTGCATAAGTTTTTAAATTTAGTAAAGACTATTGCAATTTTTAAGGTGGATGAATTTCTATATTTCTTTTCATTTGCACCCATGCTTAACACACTTATGGCTGATAAAGCTTTTTCATGATAAGTCATAAAGGTATAACATTAAGAATTATTACATTTCAAAATAAATGTTGAATCTTATAATAATATCAATATATTAATACATTTAAAATATTTTTAATCTAATAGAATTATACTAACTTTTTCTTCAGTTTCTTCTTTTGCCATATTGTCAATGGCACCATTCAGTAAATTAGCTAATGCCATGTTAGAAATAAAATCTATTTTTAAAATAACTAAAAAAAAAAAATTATTTATTTTTCACATAGATAAATATAAAACTACATCTATAATAAAAATAAAATCAAAATGTAATAACTACAATGCTGCAACTAATTTACAAAGATTTATTAGGTAAAATTTCTAATAAATACCACAAAATACACACTTTTAGTTTTAATAGTATAATACTGTTGTTTTAATCCAAAACTATGAATTATAAATTCTTCCAGCAGCAAAAACAAACTATTTGTAGTATAAAGATTATTTAATTAGAGGTTGTTTGATAATAATTATTTAACTCAAATAATACTGATAAAGAATTCAACGGAAAACAAACTTATCAATTGTATAGTTTAATGATAAAAAATATTCTAAAGAATTTAAGTATATAAAAAACTTAATTTTTTTACATTCTAAATAAATTATAAGTATACTTTATTTTTAATTGTTATTATTTTTTACATTGTTATCATATTTTCACGAAATATAAATTTTAAGGAATATATGAACGTTATTTTGTTTATTTTAAAAATATTCAATTAGTACACACTTAGTTGGTTTTGTTAAACATGGTCACTAGAGTGAGCTCTTAAACAAAAATTGAACTATAAAAAACATATAAGAAAATTGAATAATTTTTGAGAGGCTAAGTCATAATTCTTAGGTTATTTACTTCTAACAGTAGATATTCGTAACAAAACCATATTTATTTTTCAAAAATATTTTTTTTTGGAATCACTAATACACCCACTTAACATTCCCTAAATGTCTTTTACTTAAAAACTACACATTTGAGGTCATTCATTAAAAATATCAAGAATTTAAACTTAAATAAAATATAAAATATGTGTCGAAAAACACAATTTGTTAAAAATTAGTTTTAAATGTAGTTAGTTGATTTATATGCATAAAATGTATTATTATTTTATAAAATTAGTCTAATGTCCGAAACACTGACTATATGTCATATAGTTTTTATAATCTTTGGTTTGAAATTCGAAATGAAAAATTAGGTCATTAATGATTTTGAAATGATAAAGTTGATTTATGTATAACGAAATATTTTTAGATTAATAAATTGTTTATGACAAATACTCTATCCATATATTTTGATGTCCATGTTTATAGAATATTTGTGTAATTAAAAGATGAGAATTTTAAAGTACTCGTAAATTTATACCATGAATAGAATCCATAACAATTTTGAGAAAATTTCACAGTTTATATATTTTTATATTTTTTTACTCATTACTTGTTTATTTTAATTTTTACACCCCTACTAACGATTTAAGGTAATAAAAGTATTCTGAATACATTACTATTTTAAACTTGTAATGTAATTTATAACTTAAAATGTAACTTATATTTAAGAATTCGGAATTTCAAAACGTTTTTAAAGTTAAATGTTTAATATTAAAAAATGTTTAACTACCCACTATCACTATGTGAAAAGTCAGATTTTAAAAAATTGATAAATTTGTAATACACTGCTGAAAAATGAGTGATTAAATTAACTATTAAATCTTCATCACAACAATCAGAGATGGATATTTCTATCATAAAAATAGGATTTTATTGGCGGATCCTTTGACTGTGTTATGAAACTTATTTTATAGGCCTTTTAATTCTATTCTGACGTTCGTTTATAACTAATTTAGAATTATAAAATTCAATAAAGATTTTCATATTAACGTTCGTCTTATAATAATACGATTATCAAATCGAAGTTATTAACCTATTATTGACCTTAAAATTTTTTTTAACCTAATGGACTTTTATTTGACTCATAACGGTTTTTAATAAAATTAACGTTCTAAAGGGCTGTTGCGACAATGTAAGTAAAAATAAAGTGAAGTAGCATTTTTCTAAGATAGATCTCATTGAGAATAAATGAAATTGTTTTTGATTTGATTTTCTAACGTACTAAAATAATATTTGAGCGGGTAACAAGTCCAATTTTACAAATAATTATTGTAGCAAAAAACATCTATCAAAACTCTTTTTGACTTTAAACAGAGCATCGTATTAAATAGAACGTTGAAAAAAATTGTTTTAGAAGTAATGAAAAGTGTAATGTGTTTATTTTGGAGATGTGTTTTCGTCGCTCAGTTGTTTCTTAGGTGAAATGAATAGTTAAATAGTCATCACTTGGAAACTGTTAAGTTATACTCGTCCGCTAGAAGTCGCTGTTGTTGCGTCTTCCCCCAGCGGGGATAGCATTCCGCGAGCAAACACGTCAACACCGCCCTACCTTCCTACCATTATTGGCTCTCCGCCGACCGATTACGGCACATAGCAATCGGTAGTGCATTGTTCGCGTTTGTCGTTCGCTGTAGTACGGTGTTTGCCGTGTCGCTCCCGCGATTATTTTTCATATCAAATGGTAAATAATAAATAAAAAAGTATTGTGTTGTGTTATTAAATAGCCAAAGCGGCCGTGCCGAGTGTACGCGCGTGTTATTCGTGAAGTGTAATCTGAAATTGTTTCGAAGTGTTTGTTTTCGTGTGTTATTTTGCCGCGAGTGCGTCGCGTTGAGTGCGAACAGGGCGCCGGCCGTTGCTGCCGGTGGCCAATCAATGTATACCACTGCCGCCGCCCGCCGGTGGCTACACGAGGTACGAGAAAACGAATTTTCATTATTTTGTATACTTGTACTCAAAAAATCACTTACTGTATTTTTTATTATGTAAATTAACGATAGTTTTAGTTATATAACGGTTGACGGATGTAATCTTGGCATTAGGGAATTATGTCTGAATGTTGCGGCAGTAAAGAAACTTGAAGCATTTGTGTTTTTTTTTGCTGTACTGTGGCAGTAGTCGCGACGGCAGGCCGGACGTGCCGCAGCTGCCGCTAGTAGCCGCGGAGGTAACGCCAGCGTTTGCGATATTCGGGTGTTTCTCTCTTCCCCTCCACTTTCATTCAATAAACGCGCGCGCCTTCGGAATTGGGGTCAACTCATTGCCGTCGCCACTGCTTCACGAAACGTATGTAAGCCACGAAAAAATACCGTAAAACGGCGTGCCATCGGAAGACGAAACTCGCGTCGTCGTTGAAGAGTGTTGTGTCAACAACAGAATTATGATCGCGAGAAACTGTTTTCTCTCATATCGTTTTTGAAAATGTATGACACGAGTTGTACTCCCAACATGCTTAATTTTAAAATAATATTCAAAATTACATTTGTTTTTTTTAATTTCCAGAAACTATAGGACCAATATTAACATTTAGAGATAATGATTTCTTAAATAAGTTTCGTTTGTTTAGACCCGAAAGATATTTATATTCGTTGACGTCGTTGGCGTTAACAACCATTTGTTTCCGCTCTAATAGTTAAATTATGTACAATTATGGTTGCTAGTTTTTTATTTATTTATTTTAGTGTTTAACGAAATCAAAGGTTATTTTGGATACACCACAAGTGTTATCTTGATATTGTTTACACGGATTTATTGTTTTAAAAAGAATAATAACTAACAATGAATACATTTTTACAATTCTACTTTTTTTAAATATGAAATTTCTCATCGGTCAAATAAAAAAAAATAATAATCATAAGAAAACTCCAGTACAGTCGTGATCTAGCGTAGTGATGATACGGCATTTTTTTAAATTGGTATTGATTGATATCTGACAGTGATTAAAATATCGAAAATTTCGTTTAATTTAATGTGAAATAAGTCAGGTTTTTTGGATCATAATATAAAATTGAAAAGAAAAACATTTTGATATAATTAATAAGTACCTTAAATACTCCACAGTACATTAGTTAATGATTGAATATTCCAATCAGTGATGTCATTGGCAAGGCAAATGTCTGCAATCTTTATTTAAAATTTTTCAATAATCCATTCAGTTTTCAAAAAGTCATCATCTTAGTTAAAACTAAAAACATTGACTATTTTATAACAACTATAATTTTTTAGGACATTTGTTTGATCATGGGGATTTACGGCAATTTTTCAAAATTATGACATTGATAATCTCAACTAGATACGTTTTGTGATCTTTTGACGTATTGTTGAGTAAAATTGGCCCAGTAAGATAAGAGTAATCTTGTATAGTGACAAAAAAAAGCGTATCGATGCTAAAATGTTTGTAAATTTTTATATGTATTTTTAAAATGCTTGTAAAATTATGTGCAAACATTTGATCCTACGATGTATGTATCGATTGTTCTAGTAGTCTTTTATTTTTTTTTTTTCAAAGTAGGTATTAGTTTTTTGTTGAAAGTATTTTCCATAATGTTTTAAATTTGAATAGTTTTATAACACCCAATTTCTATTATTTAGGACAAAATGACAAAAGTCATAGATTAAATTTAATAATTATATGTGTACTAAATACTAGGATATAATGATTTATATTTTATGTGTTCTATGGGGATAATAAACAAAAATTGTTGTTTACCTTTAATAAACCATGCCAGCTATAATAATAGAACCTAAATGATTATATAGTTTGTTTTGTTGACCACGTTTGATATTTACACCATTTTTTTATTAGTCATGTTATTTTCAAAATTATTACTGTTCCAATTTTATTGTTCTTAATGGTAGGAAAAAGAGCTTACAGCAAATATTTGATTTGTTTCTTTCGAACTGCATGACATTTTGTACGATTTTCTCTTATGTTGGAACGTTTTTAGTTTATTTTCACAACAATCCGTTAATTAATCGAAACCCAAATCAAGATGATATAATTTTTGTACAATGAATTCTAATTTCATTATTATAAGACTAATTGACTGCTACTATAAATGGCCCATAGCTATTAGTCATTTATTTATGTTTAATTGAAAATATGCATTTAATGCTCGTAATGGGCTTTTATTTGCCTTTCTGTGGTTAGTGTGACAACTGTTCTTTTAGTATTTTCACGTAATAAATTAATTGAATTTAAACTATATGTGTTGTTTGTATTCATAGGGTTAGTTATGATTAGAATTACCGTTATTTTCTTCATATTTTACTTTTTATTGAATCATTATTACCGCGAAATAGTTGTATTAAGCTTTGAAATAATATTCTAATTTACAATTTTTTTTATTAAACTTAAGGCGATTTGTTGGCGTATTAACTTTTGTTTTACATGAGTATTTAAGTTCAGGCGATGTATTTAATTATACAAATGGCTTTCTTCTTGTTAGATCATATAATGACAACCAATAGGCACGTGCGTTTGATATTGCATCTACTTCAATGATAACTGTTTTATTTATTGTTCTCGTATTATTTACTTTCGTTCTAGGTCAATAATATTGTCTTTCTAGCTGGAATGTAGGGTGTTACAATGACTTCCACGTTGTATTAAACCGATAAATAGAACTTTTTGCCCACTAAAAATATAATGGTTATTTATTTTTCTGTTGAGATTGTGTCTTGTTTGTTAGTCAAAACGTTGCATTCTTATATATAATTTACATGTTGCACTTTATTCTAGTCTATTAATATCTTCTAGGTTCGGCTATGATGTGTCAAGTCATCATTTATGTTCATTTTTTTCCTTATTCGAGTATGAATCAAGTAAATTTCTTGATATCATTTCAATAATGCTTTTTTGCTCGTGTGTCTCCTTTTATTTATTCAATGTAATTATTGTGTCGTCATTGTTAACATAAAAATATTTTTTTTTCTTAATTTAAAGAAGTTATTTAAAGATTTAATAAAACTGCTTCTTATACTTGAGTAAAGGGTCCTGTTAAAGCTATTATATATACAATTTTTTTTTTAAGTTATGTTAATTATTTTTTGTTTATATTAAAAATAAAAACCATTATTCCTCTTTTGCAAAAGTATTTTATATTCTGTAGGAGTATCTGTTACTAATTTAAAAATCTCCATTCGTTTACTCGGTTAATATTTTTTCTATAAAAAATTGTAATACAACCTACATAGTACAGTTTTGTTTTGATCTATTTAGAGTTATAGTGCAATAATGTATACATTCAACTTTCTCTTATTAATTAGCCTGAATTTTATTGCAATTAAATGTGTAGAAAATCCAAGATATCATATGACTAAGTAGTTGGTATGTTAATGATAGTTTTTTATAGTAGTGACAAAAATTTGCGTGTTAATTTGAATTGATATGAATAACACCTTATGATGTCTTTTCAAAATGATATTTGTTTTAAAAAATTATAATAATGAATATTACGCTATTTTTTAAATTGGTTTCCTTCTATGTTTGAAACGTTTAGGTACCGAGATAGTTAGTGTTATTTATTTGAAATTTCGAATTCTTTATAGATTTAAATTTCAGAGTAAAGCGTATTTTAAAAGGATAAGTAAATTGTTGTGTTCACTTTTAATGATTTTTAGTACGTGTTAATAAAATCTAACTTCAGTATATTGTAAAATTGTCTATAAATATTTGGCTTTAGCCATAGAGTATTATCATGTCTTGTTACTGTTAGTAAAGTTAGAGGTATACTATTTATTACATTGTATTGTCATCTAAAATAAAAACTATTAGTTTTAAAATACCTTTCAAGTAATATTAAATTAAAATATAGTTCTATTATAAATATTATTCACTTTAATTGTATTATGTACTCTTTTATTTCAGATGTAAACTGTAGAATTTTGCTTTAAAGTGACGATTGCTTCCAAATATTTTTTGGAAATGTCGTCCAGAAAAACCTTTGATGTGTCTGCTGGAGGTGAAAGCCAAAAGCAGTCAGTCGCTGGAAAGGTAAAGCAAAAGCGAACATCTAACGCTAGTGATACACCACCTGGACCAATAATAGCTGTTAAAAAAAATGTTAACAATAAAAAGGTGGCGGTAAGTAACAAAGCTCAAAAAACAGATTTAAAAAATATAAAAACGCCTAAAGCAATGAAGAAAATTGCCGAGAAAGAGTTCGAAGAACGTGAAGAAAAAAAAGAATCATTGAAAAAAACTGCTAAACAAAAATTAAAAGATAAATTGATAACAAAAACTGTTAAAAAGCCGCTTAAAGAAGCTATTAAAAAGGGTAAAGCTCTATTAACCGGTAGTGTAGAGAAATTGATAGACAAGTCACCACCTAAATTGAAAAAAGCTGTCATAGCAGCCAAAAAAACAGAGGATAAAGAAGAAAAGAAATCCAAAGAAAAGACACAGAAAGAAAAAAAGTTAAAGGAATTAAAAGAGACAAAAGAAGTAAAAGAAACGAAAGACATTCCCGTGATTAAAGATACAAAAAAGAAACAGGCAGCAAAAGCATCGAAAAAGTTAGCGGATAGTGATATTGATTTGAATAAGCCCCCAAAATTGGAAAAAAAGGAAAAACCGAAAAAAGTGATCCGAGCGTCTGCTAAATCTAAGGGAAAACTTAATGATATAAAAAAAATTGAAGATAGTGCTATGGATTGTATGGATGTCGTCAAGGATGAAAAGGGTGATGACGTGCCTTTACTCCAAGTTTTTCAACTGAAAAATAATCCGGTGTGTGATTTTGATGGAGGAATATGCAATACAATTACTATTAGACAAGATAATACATGTATAAAAATTAAAGAAATTTCTGTAAGTCAGTTGCCTTATTCAGTGAAAACTGAGCAGGAATCCGAAATGGCTATGTCTAAACCTGCTGTAAAGAAAGAATCGAAAGCTAAGGCTGAAAAACAGCCAAAACCAAAACCTATTAAAGAAAAAATCGTGAAGAATGTTAAAAAAGAAAAGGCAGAGAAAAAAACTAAGGCGTCTGTTGTAGGAAAAACCAAAACCAAACCAAAACCTAAAGTATCACCAAAAGCTAAACCTAAAACAGGACGAGTGTCCAAAAGACCTAGGGTAGCATCACTTAACGCTATTGCCAAGGTGCACTGTCTTTACGAAAATGAGACAAAGAGTGCTTTGATTGATTCTTTGCCGGCTTCGGCATTGGCTGCAGCCGCTGCTGCTGCCACCACTGAATTTCCTGTCGCTGTCCCTACGCCATCATCTA
This sequence comes from Daktulosphaira vitifoliae, assembly GCF_025091365.1. Taxonomy (NCBI): domain Eukaryota; kingdom Metazoa; phylum Arthropoda; class Insecta; order Hemiptera; family Phylloxeridae; genus Daktulosphaira; species Daktulosphaira vitifoliae. Next base: position 7,661,737 of record NW_026099575.1, read on the forward strand.
AAGTTAAACAGGAATCGAAAGGAAAATCATCTGCTACTGCCAGGAAAGGTAAACGAACATCGAAAAGAACTACTCCTGGACTTAAAAGTGTGGGAAGACATTGGGATATGCATGATACCAGTTCAAATAGTTCTTCTTCTGGTAATTATGTTATTACTAAATTTTTTATGTTAATAAAATTTTTATTTTTTATTTTTAGGCGGTGATGATGTAAAATACGAACCACCAAAGTCAGCTAAGCGAATTAAAAAACAGCCTGTGGTGTCTGAACCCGAAAGTACAGATGACGAAGGTCCAGAAACTTCGACTAAACAAGTAGTTTCTCCATCCTGTGGCTCAAAGCGGAAGAGACGCAATGCAGATACAGTTACTATGGATTTAAAAGATATGGTAGTTAAAAAACGCATGGCCAGCTTAAACGCGTCTGCTATTTTGGCTGCCAGTTATTCAACCGAAAAGAAACCTCCTCCTTCAATCAAAGGACTAGATAATTCGCCAAATAAGTCTACATCTAGTTCTGATGTGTCCTCAGTAAGATCAGAACCTGAGGACGACGCAGAAGACGAAGACTCAGATGGGCATAAAGAATCATCGTCTACGCATTCTACAATCGCGCAGCAGACACCTCTGCCTCCTATCATTCCGCCGCCTTCGTCGCAGCTAGCTGTTATTGTCAACCAAGACACTGATGTCACCATTACTGGTGTGTATGTCAATAGTACTACTCGATCTACGAGACACGAAGAATTCTGTACTATATCTGGACTTCAGTATCGTATTTCCAGTACCAGCCATACACAAACCGAGGCTACAGCTGTGGCCACAGAAACGGTCTTGCATGCTGATCACGTGAGTTACAAATATAATATTTTAATAAGTATTTAGTATTAATAACAGAGTATTTAAAAATTATGGTATATTTGAACTCGAAGTGTTAATATTCTAAATTGTTAATAACTATTGACGTTTGCTTGGTTCATTATATTACCACAACCTATTCTGTTTTTAAAGTGTAATTCCATTTGTACAGTCTCTGTAATTATATCTTCATTTGACATCGAACAATCCTTATGAATATTTATAATTGAATATTATTAACGCATTACATTAGCTTATTTTACTAGCTAACAAAGTTTTTGTTAAATTTAATTCTCATTTAGATTTATTATTTTGATCATAGAATCATCCTATTACTTGTTGTTACATAAAACCAGAAGCGGAATAGCCGACCAATATGTGTCTTCCACTGATTATACAATGTATAACAGCTTGGTAATTTAAAGTTAGATGTTATAAACAATATTAGACCGAATCAAACACAGTGTAAAATGAATGGGAAAATTCGGTATAATGATTTTATCTTCATTCGAGAGCATTGGGTAATAAAAATTAATACTCCCCCGAGTCTTTAACAATGTTACTGCGTTAAAATCGTAATGGATACTATTTAAAAATGACGATTAAAATAATCGTATATATTTGTGTTTAAACAAATAAGATGTTCATTTCAGTTTCATAAAATTTTAATTTAATAACTGTCCCCTGAGATAGTATTTTGTAATTAACTGTAATTTAATGATTGAAATCATCTGTGATATTTTTCATTTTTAATACAGTATAAAATAATAAATATTATAATACCTCGAAATGTTTCTTTTATATAGAGCCGATAAAAATGAGTTAAAAATGAGTGATAAAGTACTTAAAATGAGTTTGGAAAATGGAGAAAAAAACTTAATTCGGTTTTTCTCTCCCTTGCGTTTTTCAGTTTATCTGCTTCCTTCCTTCCCTTGTTACATACATTCGCTGTTTGCCAAAGGACAACATCCGGCTGTATTATACTCTGTCGCATTGTTGTCATTAGCTTTCGTTTTGCAAAGGTTTTCTATATTATTTCCCTTTCTACTTCTTTTCCGAACAGTGTTGGTGTAAAAATAAAAAATAAAATTTCCAATCTCTCTCGATAGTGTAAATTTTGCCGTTGCAATTTATATTTGGTATCAAATTTTTTGGTGCTATTGTTTTCTACAAAGCGGTCTTTTATTCTAAGCGTTTTGATTTTATTGTTAGAAAATAAATCAATAAGGTTTATAACTGTGTATATATATTATAATAATTTAGTACTTTATGTAGCAATAAAAATGAACGACGAAGTTTGAAAAATACCGCAATTCCGGTTTGGAGTGATAATATTATTTGTGTATTTTATTGTCTGACAAATCGTTTTAGTAACATCTTTCCAAACGTTTTGATTCATCCAACGCTTAGTGGGTAGTTATTACACTTATCAGTATGTTTTATATATTTTAATAATACATCTTGTACAGTTAACCTGCCTTAATAATTTTTCGTTGGTTTCCCTTAAACTTTTAAAAGTAAAAAGGAAATAATTAATCAAGACGGATTAACACGGACTAACATCTAAAAATTTTACTTGGAAATGTTAATCGTTTAATATTATTCGTCTGACTATTTTTTAGGCAAACTTATAATTGTACAGGTTTTTAAATAGTAACGTGTCTTTTTTTTTTGTCGCATTTCGAATGATTTACGACCACTGGGAACAGTTGTAGCTCATGTGGTATATTAGTAGTGTATTATGTGTTTTTTATTCGACTAATAATTTGTATTTCTCTAAGTACTGCCCCTGTGTAGTGCGTGTTGTCCGAGTGACCTTGTTAGCTTGAAACTAATGTATCGTGTAAGTGCTCTACTATAACATAGTAGTAACTTTAATCTAAATACAATAATTATTATTCAATTTAATTTGTAACACGGTTTACAATGCTTCAGAAAAGTAATGCATAGCTGAGAGACTAATGATAGTTAATTGAAGGATCTCAGGTTATGATATAGGTTCTATAATATTGACATTAATTTTATTATTTTGGAAAAAACGAATTTTGTTATTATTGGCCTAAAATTGAACTACGATTAAACATACAATTGACCTGTTTTGGCGGGATTTCAAGACTGATATTAATTGAATCGAATCAACATTAGTCACTGTCCGGGACATTTCTGAATAAGGAACGCGATGAATCTAATTAGCTTAAGGTTGCATTGTATTTTGTCTTTGCCAAAACCGTACCCTTTTTGTTGTCAGAAACGGCGGACAACCGTTAAAAAGAGGGATTCTAACCGCAGTGGAAGTATTTTTTTCTTTTAGATATCGTAAACAAAAGAAATCAAACGGAAAAGACTTTCTATGCCGACGTTATAAACTGTATGGGCATATAATAAACGTCGTCGTTTCCCCTTGGCTCTTGTAGTCTGTATTATCATATCGTTATAGCTGATAAACAGATTTTATTTATTGGGCAAACAAACAAAATAGCTGACGGTTTTTGCATAAAATATGTTTGGGTGGCGCTTTCTCTGAAAGTACTCGACTTTTATTGATCTTTGCTGAAAAAAAATATGCGCACATTAAGTAAGTTTAAGAAAGGGTTAATTTTTTTTTGATCAAACAAAGTAACTTGAATTTTGTATTTTACAATAAATCACTGTTGAGAATAACATATGACATATAGTGTGGTGTGCTGTCCGTATATTCTGCGTGATCATCGTTATTAAGCTCCTATTCGATAGAATATTGTATAGTAGACCTTTACGAGTTGGCTCTTTGCCATGCACTACTCGTCCTTTTTAAGGCTTATACGAATTTATCGTTGTTATCGAGTTTAACATAACTATAACCTATTCAAACTTAGAATTCGACCGGAAAATTCTTACTTAGTTGTGTGATTGTTCAATGGTGTAAGCTCTCAGGTAGTTATTGGTGTTGTAACAACGTTATTATTTTTTTATTGGCAAAAACTCCTGAGACTTGGTTTCATACCAAACTTGATCGTCGGATGAATTGAAAGAATAAGTTACTACCGTGAAAATCGCGATACCTTTGGGTTGTTTTGTTGAACTCCCTTTAAATAACTGTAATGCCAACCGTTTCTGCTTGTAACCTGGGCCGCGAATATCAAACCCAACCAAACTGTCTGTGTCTACCCTTTTTGTAGAGTTTTTGTTTGATTAATCTCTGGATGATTGTGTTTCTTTTCTTATATGAAAAACTATTTTACTTACCGTAAGGGTAATAATAAAAATGGATTTACCCTTTGAATGTTGAAATACAAAACGGACGTTTTTCAAATAATTTTCTGTAATGGTGGCTGCAAAACTAGGTATAATGCATGTACTAATAATATACTCATTATTTATTGATAGTGTTCGTCGTATACTTGTAGGTATTTCCAACTTGCACTCAACATTATGTTTAAAAATAAATCTGATTGTTATTTCTTAGAAATTAAAGTGTATCCATTATATTAATGTAAATCATAATTTCATTGAGATTACATGCTGTTTATTTCCTAGTATTATTTTAATCTATAATAAATTAAATATTACAAAATCTTAATTTACTTAAGTAAAAAATGTAAGGGTAAATGATATTTTTGGTGAATAAAATCTTTATTTTTTAATAATTTTATTTGTTATTGCTTAATAAGTGTTCATTAAATTACTTGGAATGTATTCAGTGGGTAGTTGGTTATTTATAACTCTTTGTTTTCAAGAAATTACACTTGTCTGGTCATTAAAATGCTCTTATGGCATATTTTTGTATTTTACTTTTAAAAATAACGTTAATACTAGTTATAAACAATATTATAACATAATATAATTTATAATTGAACTGGATAATATAATTATAAATTATAAAAAGAATAAGATTCTCATGGATTAATTTTCGTTGGTTAATTAAAATGACAGTAATTAATTTAACGGATTAATCAATAATAACAAGTGTGATAAACAAGGTTTATTTTATATATATTATTATATAGATATTGTTATATAACGATTTACATTTTTTTTCTAACCTACCGTGTTAGTAAAATAAATGAGTGTTAAAACTTGACTACAAATTATTTTGTAAAATTAATTTTTAACTAAATTTATTCCTACCTATCTATAATAGAGTAGTTTTGTTAACGATAAGTTTTACTGGAATAATATTTCAACGTAAGCGCATTATCAGAATGGTTTATACTTTATTTATAATTTATAGGTTATTGTTAAATATTTTCCACTTTGATTTTTTCTTATTTTATCATTTGTATCTCTAATTTTCGATCTTAATTTTAGTTATCTGCATTTTTAACGTCAAATAACGTCCTAAAACATTCTTCCAAATAGCTTATAATATTTTTAATTATTACGAATAATTAAATTATTGATTTATAAATAAAATGTAATAGTTTTATCTTAATAAAACGATCCGGCTGTAGAATTTAATTAAACTTAATTATTAATAAATTTGTTTATAAATTATGTTGTTGTAAATGGTTCAATCACGAATTTTTCATAAGTTCCTACCCATTGATAAAGACTTTACAATAATGTAATAATGTTAACAATAATTTTTCTCTATTTAAGGCTCTTATATTTTAAATATTTTTTTGTATATTAGTGTTTGTTATTCCATAGGTACCGTGTACGTAGTATTTAATGAGTTAATTTGAGCCTGTTAAAATAATGAACGGCTTAGTTTTGCTGAGTAAAAAAAAAGAAATGGTTTATTATACTTTAAACTATAATTATTTGAAACGAGAAGCAACGTAGTGTATAAAAATAATAGTAAGTCGAACGGATTGGCGGCGCATACATTAAGTTAAATTGTGCCGTTTCGACGAAGTTTCAGTGTCTGTTTGGCGGCGACAAGTAAATGGGAACCGTTTCATAACTCAATTTCTGTTATTACTGCTCATACGGCCGACATAATAAATTTTAAAAAATTAACTATGCATTCGTTTAAGGCAAACGATTGTTTTTTTCTTTTCGGTTAATCCGTTTTGACAAGCTGTTGTTTCAAGTGGAATTATACGCTCAAAAACAGCAAACGATGAGCCGACGATACGTGCGCTATTTGCGTTAGGCGTGTGGGTTGCGAGTCCTGTTTTGGCTGCAAATCTGTGAATTAAATCTCTTACGTAGTTTTGATTTATTTCGCTACAGTGTTAACTGCCTATTAGTTTCTGAACGTTTTCATTGTTATTATAACATTTCTTCGTTTCTCGATTGATTTAGTTCAAACCAATTGTCATTTATTTAACTTTAATCGCTTGTAATATTTCGAAAGTTACTCAACTGCTGCCCTGGTTTGGGGTGCACTTCAATTACATATAAATCAATAACCCACAAAATCACACTGCCGGAGTTCTTCCGCTGCCGTCTCCGGTCACGTATGGATTACTCAAATAGGGTGCACTTAAAGTCGCATGCTTGTGCGTTGCTATTGAACCGTTTGAGGAGAAACCTTTAAGTTATAGTCTCTTTCATTGGCATTACGGTTATCATAATTACCAGTACAGAACGTACACCGGCTGTGGTGAGCCCGGTCGATGCGGTCGTATCTGAAAGGTCGACGACCCGTTTCTTCAACGACATTGTTATTAGTGTTGTTATTGCATTTACTGTCGAGAGTACGATGCATTTCCGAGTGTGTCGTCGAGTGCCAGTCACTAGAGGTGACATCTTTTATTAGGAAATCAGTTCCTCCTACTGCGTCATATGTTTGTTAGTAGCGCGGGCTCGATGAATTCGTTATTCGACGAAATATTCGGTTGGCAATATTATTAATTTTTTCAAAACTTAAAGATACATTGGAAACGATGTGGCTGTTTTTAGATCGCATTATTGGCACGTTGAGTTTAGCTTGTACTCGATGTCGGCTAGTGATCGCACAGCTGTTTGTTTATTGATATTTTTGACTAATTAGATGTGTCATTACACGTTCATTTTCTGGATACAAATTATAACCGGTACCATTACAGTGGTGCCTGCTAGGAATTTTTCTTCGTTACCAGCCATACAAACTCGTGGAACGGACGTCAAACGGGTTCACGTTTGTGTTTTGTTGTCTGCATAGTAATAACATATTAGTTTCATCGTGTGTTGTCACTGCCGTTAACGCCGAATCGGTAAATATTTACGACGGAAATGAAAATATCATAAATGCTCGATGACAAGATAATCAGGCGGCGATGGCCAGTCATTTATTATTATAATGTCGCGATATCGCTTCGATAGATTCCAATTACCAGCCTAACGTTTCATCGTAATAAAATAATATTAGTAATAAATATTGTTCATATCTCTTGTATTATTATGTCGTGAAGTGTCGTTTTACTACAACGAACATTGACGGCTGATATGTTATCCGACGCGATTATTCCACTTTGTGTACGTTGTTATTTTTATTGTTATTTCGCTGTATCTCATTTTTGAGTCAAGTCAACCGCCATCAGGAACTTATGGTCAACAGCTGTGTGTGTAATTCGTCGAGACGACTTCAAATGGAGAGAATGCGCTCGAGGCTGAGCTTCTGACCGGAAGAGATCTCCTATGGAGTTGCTGCCCGTTATTGCCGTAGCGTTTCATTGAAATAGTTTATGTAGAAATTTAAAATATAATCCAAATAATTTGGAGCAGTTGACTACAACAGATTGTGTTTGCGGCCGATTTATAAAGAAGTTATTTGATACAATCCGTTGGTAATTTTATGTATCTATACATATATATTTTGTGTATTGTCTATTAATTTAAACAGATGACATTGTATAATAAAAGTCATTGTGTTGTTTGTTCGTTATATTTATTATTGTTGTATAAAGTATATATTTTTAAATTTAATCAATTATCAAAATGTCAAAATCGTTTAAATGCTGTTTACTGGATGGTAATCGGTTCAGTTACTTTTTTTTTCTGTAAATTCCTACAACGTTGATGGATATGCAGAGCTTATCTGAGAATTTATTTATTGCTCCGTGGAAATTTAGTAACAAAACATTGACCTTATTTTTGGACAGCAGATACAATTCTTATATCTTATTTATGCAAACATATTTATTTGTTATGTTGTAAATTATAGCACGGAGCGTGTGTTACAATTAATGATTTATTTTATTTCTCAATAGAAAATTATTTATCTTCTAATATTTTTCAGTCACTAAATGGATAAAATTAACTACAAAATAAGTATACGAAAATATTTTCTTCGAAAATTAAAAAAAAAATGTTTTAGAGTTGTATAGGTTTTGTTTGGGAAATTTGTATCATTTTGACCGACCCCTAGTATCTGGTAAAATTCGAGGTAAAAGCAGAAAAAGAAGATAAAATTTTGTATAAGATCTCTAAACACCCTTAAGGAATCATCTAAAATTTATCAATAATGATTTAGATTCTAAATCATTATTGATATACGTGAGTGGTTGGATAGCAACTGTTATGTAATAAAATATTATATTGCCAAAGTTATCCTAATGCATTTTTAGTAGTTTAATGTTTATATGACATTTTCTCTGTGTGTTCCAAACAGTGGGTATATATTTTTTAAGTATTAATTTTATATACACTTATCCAGAACAAATTAGTGTGCGGTACTGAAAATTAATAGATTGATTATTCTGCTAAAGTTTTTGACAAATTACTCGGAATATTTGTGGATATATATCCGGGTCCGTTTATGTCATATCAATTTATTGTTTTATAATTTATAATACAACCTGACATGAATGCTATTATTTTTACCGATTAATGAGTGAGTTATAATGTTAAAATACGTTTTAATAATAACTTATAATAACGTTTATCAGAGTTCGGATCTCGACCCAAACATAAATACCTAGTTTTGGCTATTTAATACTGTTATAGCTTCAAGTTTTTTAGTCTATAATATTTAAATATCTAATTGTGTCTAGTTTTTTACTAGAAGTAAATTATCTAACATTAAAAAGAGAACAATACTTGTCAACACATACATTCTCCGTTTTCGTTCCGATAAAGTTTTTCATTTGTTTCTTGTGAACATTTTATTTTATTAATATGAAATATAAATTTTAACATATATCAAATAAATTATGTCTGAGAAAGCCTGTATATATAGCAGCTAAAAGAATTATTTTGCTATAAATGTATTCAATAAATTTATAGCAAAATAATTCATATGAATTTAGCACATTGCGTTAAGCGATGATAAAAACATGGTAGCAGGGATTCCTATGATTTATGTTTCAGTAGGGTTTTAAAAGATTTCCTCTTTAAAGAACTTATAAAGCTGTCAGGTGTCAATTAATCTGTTGTTGACTCAAGTGGGTACTCTTTTTTTTTTTTCATTAGTTTATTTTATACATTATCGCTTTATGCAAATACTTCTATCTCGTTTGCACTACTAATTTCAATATTTATCTGAAATCGAATAAATTCTTAAAAGTTATGTGCAATATCATATACTCTTGTTATGTTTCAAATAAATGACGATTTTTATATTATTTTTAATAATATTAAATCTATGAAACTACAATTTGGTGTTTATAAAATACAATTATTTTAATGTGTTTTTTAAAACTGTTATTTTTTCTTCGAATAATTTATCGTATGCATTATTTTTTTTATTTAAATGCGGACAAATTTTATTAATATTAGTTTTTGAATTTAAGAAATGAATTAATCTCAATTTCAACTTGGATTGAGAACTTTCTTATGTAGCCATTTCGTTAGTAGGTTATACTTGAGAAATACAAATACCTTCTAAAATTTTAGAAGGTATGAGTACGTTATTAGATATTATGAGGTATTTATATTTTTATTATAAGCTAACCTCGAATATTAAGGTGTATGTAATAATTTTAGCATTTTCGTCGGAAACCCCCAAAACGACTAGACCTACTACTTAATATATTCATCTTTTGGGTTTAGGTTAACGTTTTATTCGTGATCTCGGCTATACACCGACTAGATTGGTTGGGTTGGGTTGCCTACTGTTGCAGTGTTTGGAAAGCAATACGGCGGCTAACCTTAAGTGTTAAAATACGATCGTAAAAAATATTGTCAATCTCAGTAGATTTTACGAAAAGTACTCCGTCCTTGGTGCACACAGCAAAAATGTCCATTACCACAGAATTCTTTGGCACAGCGCATGTATTATAATTTTCTCCTTGTGCGTTCTCTTGTCGTTTTGAACTATAATGTTGTAAATGTTTGTTACACGAGTCATTCGCCTGCTGTTTGCATAAAACGATGAAATGTTTCGTTGGTTATTTTTTGCTTTAATTTTATCCTTGTTGTTAATCTGTGTATCCACGAAACGTTAATTGATATAGAGATTTCAAATAATAATCTGTGTTATATTCACATTTTTGCTTCATATGTACATGTACTCACGTTTATTGACAAATTTGCTTGCTTATTGTAAGTCATACTAAAAGTGGATATTGTCGACTTGTAAGTTTTTGATAATTTCAAAAATGTTTTCTCGGTTAGCTTGCTTTCTGATTGTGTGCCTGTGAGGTAGTGCTCTTATTACTCCGTATTCCAAGCAGTTTAACGACAAGTGTCAATAAAACGAGCTTTACCCTCATAAATTCTATTACACTTCAAAGATAAACTGTAGTTTATACAGCAGACACGCGCTTTTTTTATCTAGTCAACCGTATGCTCGTTGTTTTTGTACACGTGTGTATATATAGATTTTTCATAGGCTTGTTCGTGTATTACAGTAATTGTATTCCACCAAACCTATTATTTTGTATTGTTGAAATATGATTAATAAGTCGCCGTATCTTATTAATTCATTGACTGGACATTAATGGTATTGATTTCACATTTTAGAGTTTGCGACATAATTTGATAATATATTAGTGTATGTTTAAGTTGATATTTTTATTCATAACCTCTATTATAAATTATCAAGCAGATGGCATGCATAACACACAGGCTTTGTTTAATCAGATGATATTATTATAAGTAATGTGTAAACATAAAATTCATAATTTGTGCTTGATATCTACACCTATAGGTAACCATTATTTTTCGAAGAATGTTGTACTACGCTTATATCCTTATATTATTAACTTAATTCCTGGTAAAAATCCTGTAATTCATTTAATAAGGGCCAAGAAGATGTCATAATTTTATCCGATTTCCGTCTAAAATTTCTGACTAGTAAAAAAGATGTTTATGTTGTGTACAATTGAAATAACGTACACAGATCTATCTTATTTAGGTAAATCATCGCTTAAATTACACTAATAAATTATTAATTAACATTGATTATATATATTTTTTTATAATCCAAGTATACAGATTGTATAATGATTTATTGCGAGAAATATTTCGTAATTCGATAATTATTTTGTATAAAAATAATTATTTCTACTCAATTTTAATTCAAATATTTACATGCATATTATGTATATTTTATGTTATCTCACTGTTAATCGTGTTTTCTATTCATAAGAACTTGTATTACATTGATGGGCTGTGGTAAAATCGTTAGATTAACGATCAATTCTCTCATTTTATGATTTTTACGTTTCGAGACAGAAAAAAATTTAAATTGTAATATGCTAATTCTTATGTGTATCATGCAAATTTAAATCTTGAGATTTGTTTGTTCATAGAAATAGTCGATTAGTACCGTCATCCGAAACAGTACACTTCTATAGTAATCGCTAAAAGCTTATCCCGTTTAATATTATTATTACCTAATTGAGTTTTGCGGGAGCCAAATAATTTTTTAATACATAGTATATAAAATATCAGGTTGGGGTTACATTGGCAGTCCGATATTAGTAAAATAATACAACATATCACCAACGATTGTTATTTAGTTTGTAATTATTTGTAATCGTTATTTTATAATTTGTATAATTCCACGGAGCCCAATGGTCCAAAATATAAAATCAAAAGTGACAATTTACTCGTAACAATACTAGCAAATCAATTTCAAGTTGTTACTCGTATTTGCAATTCTTTTTTTCAAATACCAATTAAGGGGATGGTAAATAATTTTATTTCATTGTTTGTTCCCGACAAATATCGTATGGTTAATGTTAAGTGGTAATCTTATGATGCGCATAAGATGTATGTAATCAATGTTATATTTATAATCATTGTGGTGTAAAATATATGATACAATTGAAACCCTTATCTTGAGTTTAGCATTTTTTAGTTTTAAATTAATAAATTTGATATAGTTTTAATTTTAAATGATATTAGCCACAAGTGATAAATTTTTATTTTAAAATTACGAATTAGTTTAACAATAAAAAAGTACTGCAAATTTGCAATAAAACATTTGTTTTATAAACGTTACTGTAAACTGTATGGCTTATGATAGAGATTAGTTTGAAGTAAATATCAAAATATCAATAAAAATGCCTACTGTATAAAAATAATTTTTGTTGCTATTATGATAATCGCATATACGTTTTATACAGCAAAATGACATAAAAAAGAATTGGGGTTTCTCTTATATATTTCGTTTTATCGAAATAATGTAACTGTATAAAAGACGATTTTATTTGAAGGGTATTTCAAAGATTAATAAGGGAAAACATAGTAATAACGTGACATGAAATACCGCAAACGTATGTTTATTTTATATTTCGTTCTACCTGAATGCAGCACAATTTATAAGGCTGTCCAACTGATAGTTTTGGAAAAAAACATTAGTCAAACTTATTGCAGAAAGTAAATTGTGTGTGTTTAGTACTAAGTTGACACAATCCATTAATTTATCAAGTACAACTTGTAAGCAATTAGTAATTTGACGAGAGAGAAATGTCTTTTTAATGTTTATTTATCTTTTCTAGTAATCAAAGTCCTACTTGATTGGCTATATAAAGGGTCTTAACCCTCTCTGGAATCGTATATATTTACTATAGTGAAAGTTTATTTGTGTTACAGTAAATTATGACCTATTAGTTTGTATGGAAATGTTCTGCCAAATATGTTCTTGCTGAGAAGCACAAAATAAAAAACACATCATAGTAAAATTAATACCTTCTCAGCTTCGTGTCGTAGTTAAAACTACCAGTCAAATTGATTGTGTTACTTTTATACACCGATAAAAAAAAAATTACTCGTCTAGAATTAGTGATGTTTGTGACACCATGAAATGTATTAAAAATAGCAAAGTTAAAGTTGTTTATTTCATAGAGATATTACTAATGATAGCGATAATTCAATCTAAAACTTATAAATTTCTTTATACATAGTATAAAATACTGTTTAATGTTGTGTCATACTAAACAAGCAATGGAAAATAGAATTTTTTAATAAAAATGGTGTTGTATTCAAAATTTTTTACAATACCTCCAGCGGTATAAATAATTCAACGTTTTTATCATAAATTCGGTTTTGATAAATGAAATGTATGTTATTGCTGATAATTTTAAGATATTTCTACCTAAAATAATTGTTAAGATAATGATTTTAGTTATTATTCTATTTACGATATTAACCAACATATACGTACATAATAGATTATGCACAAATAATTTAGTCATTTGAATTAGCCGTTTGCTTTCCTACGAGATACTAATTTTTGTATACTGATGAATTATTTTTCATTATTATTGCGTAGATTTTCTGTAGTGAAGTTCTGCTAATTTTTTTTTTCGTAGCATGTAATCTTTTTTTTATTAAATCAATTCGGTACTATTTTAATAAAAAGTTAAAATAAGTTAAAAATTTAAAATAACTTAACTTATTAAAAGTTAATATATAAGTTACTTTGTATTTAATTATTTTCTAATTCACCACATAATTAAAGTACAAATAAATTATTTTCCTATTTAATGATTTAATTTTTACATAATTTATTAAAATAACCATTTATTATTAAATAATATGTATATATAACAATTAGCCTTGACTTTGTTTACAGATTTTAAGATGTTTATTAACAAAAAAATTATGTTAAAAATTTTATTTATACTTTGGACTTAAAAGTATTGCCATCATAGATAATTAAATTTTTTAAATCTATTACAAGGTAACTGAACTATTTAATTTAAATTTAACTAAAATACCTTCTCAGCTTCGCACCGAAGCCAAAAAAATACAAGAAAATAAAGTTTATCATATGTTAGTTTAATATTTATAGCAGTTTTTAAAATATAAAAATCGTTAATCATTTAAGAAGAGCATATTGTACGGGATTTTATTAGTCGCTGACTAAGACCTTTTGTTGTTTTAAATGTTCGTTTTTTACTATTTTATTAAGCAACAAAATGCTGTATAAACACGTATTTGTTTGTTCGTGTTTATTCGCTCTGATTTACATAAAGTGCTAATTGTCATTAAAAAAACTGCAATGGATATTGAAAGGTTAACTGGGTGTATGTAAATATCTACTCGAGTCGTGTATTAAAGCTGTTAATTATCCTATACAACAGTGGCGTGGGGTTAATTAAACGTCGTGATGGCTGAATCTCATAATTATTTTGGGGATCGTTTGTGTGTGTAGTCATGTGACTACCCACGTCGGTATCGATGCCCTGAACATTTGGACATGCTTTATTCCAAACATACAACGCAATCGCACATAAATGTGTGTTTCACCGATGGTACTTAAGGGATTTATAGTCGTGGTGTACTTTTTACACTTTGTGGTTAACACATTGTAATTACAGCATATGTCCTGTCTTAGGGACGCTAAGCGTATGTGTGTCGCTCGATTGATAGAGTGTATTGTTTTGACGCCGTTGATAATTAACTCGGAGTACCTTGTTACTGTTCCATACTGCGCATTTGAGCTGTAGAGTACAAACTATGTACTTGCAGTGTTTACGTGTATTACACACCGCGTTACACGGCACGAGCGGCGGTCATCCGTCGCGGCACCGGCCAATCGACCTGTCTTTCACGATAATATCTCTGCCGTCTCCCGTATGGTCGAGTTAAAGTTTGGCTGTACGAGACACCCAAGAGGACAGAAAATCGATTTGCGTGTGCGTGTGGCAAGCCGCCAGTAGGTCGTCGTTGTTGACGCTACGGGGGTGGTCAAGGAAAAAGCAATGGGACGAGCGTGTAACACCGTTTTTCGCATTGTATACATTTCCTCGTGCAAACAAAAAGTTTAAACGGCTTTTTTCGCTTCTAAAGAGACCCGCCGCACCACTTGGTTTACCTATAAACCCAGACGGTCTGATGGTTTAGTCGTCCGCAATATTGTAATTTGCTTCGTGGTCAATATTTTTAAATAGAATAATTTTTTTTGTTCTTTTCAAGACCCAGTAATTATTATTCCTAATACAGAATATCAATGTATAATATTACTTTTGCACGTTGTTGAACAATAACAGGTTCAATAGAATGTGCAATTTCTGCATTTTTAATAGTCTCAACTGCTCAATTAAAAACAAAGTATATTTAGATTTTCTTTGCTTTTTTTTTCAATCGAATTTAATTAGTTGTTAAAATACGACTGTTGTGGTGGTTCTTAGTGGAATTTCAAAGTAATATCCATTGTTCATTAATTTCACTGTTCGAAAAGGAATTTGAATATCTTAACTTTTCTAAACCAATTTTTCGCGCTGATTTCAATCTGCAACTTGATTTTTTCTATCGCTTCTAGTTTTTTTTAGATAACTACTAATTAGAAACAAACGAGAAATAAAAATACAAATTTTCTCAAATTATCATTGACTTTGAATTTCAGTATGTTGCCAATAGTCTGTACAACATTTCTATCCAAAGTTCATGTTTAACCTAATTTTTAATCTTTAAAGTTTTTTACTCGTTGGTAAATATCTCAAAAACTAGAAGCGATAGAAAAAATTCAATTTCATGTTTGAAATCAACGCGAAAAATTGTTTTAGAAAACTATATTTTCGTTTGATTATATCAAGTATCATTTAGTTGACCATTGTTTTTTATGTACGCTGTTATTTAATACTGTTATGATATTAAACTGACTGTACTAATCACTTTTATAATGATTGCTCATTGTTTTATCTAATATTTACTGTTCTTAAGATGTCTTTTTTGTTTCATACTGAAAATTTCAGTTTAATCTATTCTTGTTATAGAAAGATAAAGAGATTTCCATTTTAAGTTATGCAATGATTTAATTAAATATCCATTGCTTTTTACGTATGAATACGATGAATAATTATTTTTAAGTTTATTGATTTGTTTATACTCAGGAACATAAAAAACAAGATTATAAAAGATTTCCCATCAATAAAACGTTTTTTGACTAAGTCACAATTAATATGGTTCATTCAAAAATACATCATCGGTGTGTATTGACAGTGGTACTATTGTTCTTTAAGTGTAGGTTTATCCTAAAAGGGTTAATGGCGATGATTTTCAGCCTAATAGTTTCTGTCAAGTTCAAACATTCACCAAAATGTGTCAGGTTATGTTTTAGTATTGTTTGAAGAACTTGATGGAATATACATAGTTAGGATCATCATCAAATTCTAGTACGTAAAATGTCACACGATTTTTTTAATATGTTAATGAACATGTTAATGAACAAAAGAAAGAAATCTTCAGCTTAGAGAAAGAAAATAGTATCTTCTAAATTTTTTTTTTTCAAGAACTGACGTTTTAGTTTTTTAATCTCCTACCAATATAATTATGTCAACGGAAAAATATTAAAAATAGTATTTTTTTAGTTAAAATGTTGACTCTTGAGTTCTTATTACGAGGTATTGAACTCAGCTAATTATTGTACTATGAATACGGTGTTTTTTTATTTTAATAAAATATAATTTCGTTAAATAAAAATTATTTGATTGAAATTTTTTAATATTGTGGAAAGTAGTTTTTTTGTTTCCTGACAGTTTTATTTACTGTAATTAACATTGACATCGTTTTATCTGATTATTTTGAATAGTATTTCATATTAATTAATTCCGAATTCGCCAGTTAATTGCTGTTGATTTGCTTTTGAAATTTTTGAACTGTCTTGCTTTTTTTGCAATACTTAGACTTTGTAAATGTTATAACCACTCTGGTGTTATTAAGCCGTTAATACCTTTAATGCAAGTAGTGTTTTAAATAACAATTATGACTAAGATGCTTTTCAAAGCCGCCGAACACAGTAATTGAAATATTTAGCTACACACTCTTGACTGAGTAAGTAACATGACTTACATCAATCATTCAAACATATTTAATATAAAATTTTGAAGACTTATTTTATACTCCGACGGTTTTGCGGTCTACCGGTACAAAGAAGAGATTTATAGCAGTTGGTCTCAGTTTTCCAATCTCTTTACTTACAATAAAAAAAAAATAAGTGTTTTAATATTGTGTTCAAACAATATCATTCCTATAGTTATTTTAATGCTTCGATAGTAGTTACTCATTAAGCGCAAATATAATTTACACGAATTTTAAATTGATTTATTGTGTAAATATTTTTTCCTTTAATTTAGGTCAAAGTTATGAATTCTGTTATAATCCCAATCGAATTAGTAAATTACGAGGAATACATTATTTCGTTACTATGTCTCGCCGTTGTTAGAACATACACATTGTGTGTATGTTTTATTGTTCTAGGAAATGGATTTAACGAGGCGCCTATAGTATCTGAGAAAAGGTCATTCAGCTGCTAGCAATGGTAATAATACCGTTTACAGCTCTGACCATAGTTTTTTTTTTGTACTGTCTCTATTCTGAGCATTTAATCTTATGGTCTACCACAAACACTACGTCAAATATTCAATAATTCAAAGTGGCTTTTAACTTTTAATATAGTAGGTGATTGAGTGTAAGAAACAACTATAATTGCAAAACGTATTTACATTTTATATAAACTTAGACAATTGTTTTCGTCACGGAAAAACAATGTCGAAAAAACAGATAAAAATCAAAACAAACTAGTATGAATAAATTGAGGCAACTAACGTTTGTTTCATTTTTTTTTTTTTTTGTGTGATAAATTTAGCAGTATTCAATTGTATTTTCATTTCGCGTCATTGCTGTTAAGAAAATAAAATAATTTTTGTTAATAAAAAACCCATTTGAATTTCTACAAGTCGTTTTACAGTTTTTTGAATTATATTTATTTATAATTTAGTTTGTTGACTTATGTATTTTTTTTATTGATATTTTTACTGCGGGCATATTATCACAGTGCAATGCGAAGGGTAAGTAATGTTAACTGAATAAAATTGTAAACTCATGTTGAGATGTTGATGAGATGAGTGTTATTAGCATATAATCAATAATTTACATCGTTTAAAAATGTATTTGCATATTTTACCAAAAAAAAAAAATACTCAGATCATTAGTTGATTTTATGATGTCATAATTTTTTATAAAAATTAATAATTTAAAAGAAACGAGAATTTTATTTTATTAGCAAAAGTTTTGAAAAACTTTCACCCTTCTAAAAAGTAATTTATAGGGTTACTGGCTTTTATTTAAAACTTTTTTCATACTTATTTTTACCTCAAATTTGAGACTTCTCATGTCATTTATATAAACATTGAAGTATGTCAAATAACAATTTATTTACCTGTTAGTACAATGTTTTTTTAATTACAGGCTGTTGTAAAACCTCCTTTGTCGTCAGCTCTTCCACAACAACCAGCGGCTCCTCGTCCATCTTATGCACCACTCACTGCTCTGTCTAGCATGCAGCCTCCTGGTACACCCGGTGGTAGTGAACTCCATCCTCAGCAAAGACGCCATCATCATCATCCTCATCATGGCGTGCCATACGGTAGTGCCTTTTCAGCACCCCCGCCACCACCTTCGGCCCATCAACCGAACCAGACCAACGGATCCTCTTCAGATACTTCTGACAAACATGAACCTGGACCACCACTGCCACCTCCACCTCCAATTCCTTATGCCCATGGTAAGTTTCGGTTTATGACTAAACACTTAAATTTATGAGAGTTATTATGTTTAGTTAAATTATCGAGTTTATAATGGTGCTGATTTCCAGTTGATGTATTATTTATTCACTGTTAGGTAGTGATTTATATGCAAACAAATCAAACGATTAAATTCAGAAGTGCGTTATTAATAATTCATTTAAAATGCCTTTTGATTTGTTTATTGTTCGATTTTTTTTTCGTATTTTTTATTGTACAGGTATTAGAGCGGTTTATTGGATTTCATCTCCTTTTAGAGAAAATCCATTAGTTCAATTATTACGCCAATTTATGAGTTCTAAAAAAAAGTTTATTTTATGATTTGTAATAATTATAATCTCGTCGAGAAAACACAGAAACACGTTAATCTACCTGTAAAAATAATTTTAATTCATGGAGGTAGTGCTTTTTAGTTATTAACTTTCGTACGAACTTTTATCCTGTCGAAATAATTAAGTTATTACCGTTGACGAGATTGTTTAGCGGTTGGAGTACTTTATGTTAACGGTAATCCAACGCCAGTCTTGTAAATTGTGTAAATGATGATTGAAAACTACTTTTTTATCTTATAAAACTTTTCTGGGAGTCTTTGTAAATAATATTAACATTATTCGATGAATATTAATGTTGTCGTTCAATCGCGTTTCTTGTTTTGTTAATAATGAAATACTGCGTTGATTAAAAAACAGTGTTAATACCGTCGAGGCAATTCGCAAACTATAAACACGTCCAGAGCTTCTAATAATCGTTTAGAAAACGGAAAAAGGGGATAATTTTTTATTAAAAAAGTTGGAAACGCAACCCTAAGTACGTGTAAAGTCGATAAATAGTTAAATAGAAATGCTCTTTTAAATAATTGAGAAATACTGTTTTTCGTTTTGTACGGTAATTGGTTTGCAAGTTGTAATGTTTTTCGACTATTTAGGCGTTTCGAAAAGGCGTATGTGTTTTCACGGCGTAAACAACTCGGCTGGGTATAATTCACATTGCATTTATCGGCAGACGTCATGTTGCCTTTTGGAATCATTTGTACGACATGTGTTGCGGGCACCGCGTTAATTATGTCGGGCGTTGGGCATTTATCGTGATTCTTGTAATTAACCCCGTCGATATTATTATTATTATTATTATTATTATTTTTTTGTATGTACGACGGTCGACTAACGGTGTAATTGTCGTCGAGGCTGTGGAACGTTATCAGACTCGTATACGCCGGAGAAAGTCGGTATTATTACGCCGTTATTAGTGTTTGGAGCTCGTCTCATTTTTGGTAACCACTGAACTGAACGATCGGAGCACATCATATCGTTGGGAACGCATTAATCAAAACGTCGTTCGCCCCCTCTTTTTATAAGCCGAAGAAATGAGCTCGCCAGAATAACTTTGTTACGTCGTCGAGCCAAAAACGCTCTTGAGCGGCGTGTCTCGCGCGCTACCGGAAAATCCACGAAAATCGATCTCGACTCGTTGGCAAGTCTTCTCATTCGGTCGGACGTACGTAAACGCATCGATTCACACCTGTGGGGTGGACAACTTTGTGTAAGTTATGAGTACATGCAGAACGCTTGCCGCCAAATTACTACACTGCTCGTTGTAAAATAAACCATAAACTTGCACACTGATATTCGGCCGCCGTAGATTTTGCATGGCATTTGAATTTGTTTTCAGATCCGATCCAATACTTTTTAGGTGTCGGTGTAGTCAGATATAGTCGAAAACATTTATGTGTTTGCCATAAAAGCATTGAATGTTCCTTTAAAAGGTCGTAACAAATTAAATAACTTCTTCAATTCAAAGTCGAAAACTTCTTATTTTCTGTCAAACTTAGAAATCCTTTTAAAGCCATTAATTTATCACATTTATTAGCACTGTACTTTTAACTTTTGTAAAAAAAAAAAAACATTGGAATAGATTTATACTTTCCTCGACCATTCCGCAGTTGCAGTGTATTGACGTGTGCGCTATAATCTGAAGAATAAAGGAAAACATCATTTCTTGAATTCAAAATTAATAAGATTGCTGTTTGAGCAGTGAATCATCTGGGAAATCGTACAAGATGAGCTATTATACGTAAAACAATAATTGTGTACACATAAACTTAAAATTGTGTACTCAACTTGGCTAAGATTTACGCCAAAAGATAAAAATGCTTATTGCCACTATTTGTTTTTCATAATTTATTTCTTATAATATTTAAAACTCAAATATTTTTCTCTCCCAGAATGTTTCAATTGTATGAGCTGTTTCCTATTGCGCTAATTATCTAAAAAAAATAATTGCAAATAACAATTAGCGATTTTATTTGATACATTCGAAAGAGCTGTTTACGTTAAACTTCTACCGAAGATACGTAACTTAGAAAAAAAATGGCATCTAAAACGTAATTGCACAAACACAAGTAGGAATTAAGTAAAATTTAAAAACTTTTCTTAATTTAAGTAATTTTAGGAATCAAAATAAATTCATTACGTTTGGTCAAGTATGAAATTTCAATACTCCCTGAAATTTGTGTCAATGAAGACTAAATTTTTCATTGTATTCAACCTAATTTAAACAAACAGAAATAGTCAATCGCGTTTAATTTAGTTAACATTTTATGTTAAAGTCTTCGGAAAATAATAAATACCATAAAATTGGTTGAATGTATTATTTGTACAGAGCATTTTTTATTACAAAATATATATAAATAAAAGGTTATGCCATTTGTTGCTGGTGGGTTTTCTATTATCTCGGTTTGGGCGTTGATTTTTTTTATGTATACAATGGTATATATTTTGTGTTTTAAAAAAAAAAAAAAAAACGGTTTCGTACTTAAACCGTTATCGTCACCTCTTCTGTGATTGTTCCGGTTGGGAATTGCGGTTCAACAGTCTCTCGCGTACAGTGTGCTGTGTAACTGTTTTTTCGCTGTTTCACGGTAGGAAAACGTAGTAATTTATTTAACTTGCGGCAGATAGGGTTAAATGGGTAGATGAAGAAAACGTGAAAAAGGTTCTAAAGACTAATAGCTGCGTGGAGTTAAATTAAACGTACGTGTTCAGCTCATATCTTACGGTTACTTAGATGAAAATTCAATAGTCTATTAGTGGATAATGCGTTCAATCAACCGGATAATTGTATCCTTCGATTTAATAAGGTCCAACCGATTAGTTCGTTTTATACTTTTTATTGGTCACTCGTTGTGTCGAGTGTTTGGTCAATTGTTTTTCTTACGGCATCAAAATTTTCATTAGACACACACTTGAAGTTTTACACATATATCAAACGATATTTTTTATTCGATAATAGCTGACCCGGCGTAAATATGAAAATTGTTTGTGTCTTAGGGTTGTTAATTATTATCGTATTGATTTGAAACGTTTTGGTTTTATTATAAAGAAAAAGACATGTTAACTGTTAAAATTGTGGTTGTCAAGATTTCGTTTAATAGAAATGTAAACATTTGTCTTTGAACTGTTTTATTATTTATAAATTCAAGTAATAGTTATTAAATCGTTGGGTGGAACACAATTATTTTGACGCTGCGAGAAGAGTGAATAATTATGTACCCCATATTTTATAAATCACAATTTAAAACAAATCAATACCTAGTTATAAAATGTACAGTACTTTTATGCGTGTACACTAACTATAACAACTCGCTGACGTAAAATCTTTAGATTTTGCTAGTTGTTTAGTGTGTAGTGTAGTTATGATGCTTCATTTGTTAAACAAGTATATTAGGTTACACTTTATAGTACTCTATATAATTTATTAGACAGTTTTAATAATTCACTGCGCTAATTATCTAAATTAATTCTGAAGTATGATTAACGAATGGGACGACTAAAGTTTGCGTTGGACTAAACGGATTCAATTTATTATACTACTTATTATTTTTATCGTATAAACTGAGGGTGTAAAAGTTTTAATAAACAAAATGTTTTATACATTTGAACACTACAGCTAAATAGGTTCTGAATTATTACTATTATTCTCTTCTTCGCGTTTTATGTTTGTGTTTGAATTTATTATATTCTCATTCTGTTTCATATACCCTATTAAATTATTAATCAGTTTTTTTTTATCTCTGTCCTAAATTTAAATTGAAAATAAAAAAGCATGTTTTGTACACGGTACTTTATTTTAACATTATATTTTTATTCAATTAAACACCAAATTTATTTTTGCTCAACATAATTGTTTATAAGTTTAATGATTTGAATGCCAATTCCTTGCTAAATTAATGAGTTTATTGTATACCAATATTGAACGTTGTATTTAATAAATAAAATCTAAGATTGTTAAATAATGTGACACACGTTTAAATCATATTTTCCCGTAAAATTTATATCTCAATTCGGAGAATTGAATAAAAATTATGAGTGCAAATGACTTCTACAACTCTATTCATTTTGCAAAATGAAAATTCAAGAATTATTTAAATTGTTTGCGGGTTAAACTTTTTAAACAGAATTTAAATGATAAAAGTAAAATTCTTGTTGTAGTATGGACGAAAAACTTTTCTCATTATTGTTACTGGCCTAAGTTTGGTAATGTAAAATTATATTGGCAGAAATATAAAAAAACATGTTCACTAATAAATGTTGATTTATGGTAAAATTTAACAGTTTTATTTATTTTATAATTTTTACATGCCAGTTCACGGAATATAAGTTCATTTTTTTAGTTACGCTATTGTATTACGGAATCATCGCCATGTAGATTTAGTACTTGGATTATTTGTTATTTATCACATATGCTATATTTTCCCTGTGTTACACACCACCACCTTCTTTTCTAATCGAATACCAGATGTTTATTGTTCTTCGTTTTTTTCCGTATGTTGGGTTCATTTCTTTTTTCTTATAAGCAAATAGTGCCTATTTATTTGTTACCATAGTTGTGCACATTTTATGCTTTGATTAATATTCCTTATATATAAAAAAAGAAATTGAAAGAGTAATTCTAAAAAGTTAAAACTTCGACTTTAGTATCAAGGATAATAATTAAATATAAAATCTGAAATGTTAATTTAGCTTCGTTGTTTAGATGAAAAGCTACTCTGTCGTGTTTTTTTATTTATCACTGAATTATTCAGATTCATAATACACAGATTATTCAGATCTGACTGATTTTACAATGTGTCAAAATATCACAAAACCTATCAAATTGAAATATTATCAGCGTGTCATAATTTTGAAAAGTTCCGTGAATTTCTATAATAAAGAAAAATGTTAATATTTCTAGTTTTCACCTTATATTGAAATAACTTTTTAAAAATAGGATAGATTATTGCGAATTTTTGTTAACAATATCTTAGATATGAACCTTTCTGACGCCATAATTTTTTGGGGAATCAAATAATTATTAATCGAGGTTTTATGGCGGCTTTAAATTATATTCAACATTTATTCTTTTTAATAATGTTTCAAAAATCCTGAATTATTTCATTTGATAATTTATGTAAAGCTAAATACAACAAATAACTGTAGGATGAAATAAGAAAAATTATTTAAAATGTCGAATTCTAGAAGTTATAGGTCATTAAAGCCATAAGACATGAAATTTTTTGTTTTTAGCATAGTAATATAATATTTGTTTCGTTATAAATAATTTCAAAAATCTTGATTAATAATATACATATATATAAAAATCAAGTAATTTTTGGTAACTGTGATAATTTTTTTTTTCAATTTGTTTCAAATACGCTTCGAAGCGTTTTACGACAATGATTTTAATCACTGACAGTATATTTTTAAATTAATCTAAAAAGCTCCACTACGTTGAATCTCAACTGTAATTAACTTTTTTAATTTACTTTAATAAATATTATAGCATCGGTAAACAAAAGTTAAAATATTTAATTATTATTTAAATAAAGTTTTAATCTTTAAATAAGACAAACTCGCAGTTTTTCCTTAATTGCTATTTTCTCATCGTTAGTTTCAAACTAGGTCTATAAAAGAAAATAATCTTATAATATTAGCAGCTTCGATGTGAAGCTGAGAAAGTATTAGTTTTACTACGATGTGTTTTTTTTTGTGTGTCTGTTACAACTTTTTCTCATCTCTCACCGAACCGATTTCTTTCAAAGATACGTCAAAAGATCGAATCTAGTCGAAGACATTACCCTCAAAAATTGAAAAATTTTTCCTTCGTTCCCCGTAAATGAGAGAAATCTTAAAAAAAAAAATTCAAATTTAGAAATCGCTAATTTTCGACATTTTTTCAATTTTTTTTTTACTTAAAACTGCCATAGTTTTTTTTTTTTAAATAATTGAATTATTATAAATTTTTATTTTACAGATACATGAGGTATTAACCTATAATTTAGTATATTTTTATTATAAATCTGCCCTTTATCAGCCCACAGGGGGGGATTTAAAATGACAACTTTTTCACAAAAAAATAACTTTTTCTACTTAACTTTTGAAAGTGTTCCGGAAACACTGACACATTTTTATATATCTTAAATTAAAGCTAATGTAATATACTTTATTATGGAAAAAAAAATAATTTAAGACTTTATTTTGTCTTTACGGAGAAAATAGCTACCAAATGCTATTTTTGTGTGAAAATTTTCGATTTTATATTTTTAGCTTTATAATGCTATAACTTATTGAAAAGTGTATGGATCAATACAATTTTTTTATGATAAATAATATTTATATCCCTTTTTCATTCGATATACTTTATCTTAATCTTTTTTTTAAAAAAGGATATAAATAAGGAAATAAGAGTTCATGTAGCTTTTGGAATAATCCACCAATTTTTTTAATTAATCACTATCTACAGATTTGCATCGAAGCGTTTTTTATGATGACAGTGATTTTAATCATATCATATATCAATTTGGTAAGAATACAATTTTTTTGATTCTCTCAAATGACAATTTCAAAAGTTAATAAAAAAAAATATGGTTTTAATTATATTTTTAAATTGGAATTTTTCCATGATAAATTTAAAATAATCTTATTTTAGTCTGGTATAATTTAGTTCAAAATTATTGGTTTTACACAGGCTTTGGACTTGTTTTTATTGTCTGATAACAATATTTGATCAGATCGTTGACATTTTATTTAACTCTTAGTTTATCCTAGTTTATCTTAGTTATCTTAGTTTAATTAGCAAAATACGAAATTAAAAATTGTGTAGGATTTAATAATATTTTATTAAAGTTGGCTACACTGTGCCTTGGTTTAAATGCATGTAATATTAAAAACTAGGGACTGTGTCGTTCGAAATAATAATTTGAAAGAAATAATTAGGAATTTTTTTTTTAATTTGTCATATAAATAATAAAAAGTAAAGTTTTACCAGTAAATATTTTAATAATAAAAAATATGTTTTACTTCCAACAGAGTCCACTTATAGTAATAAGATTTTTGACCTAGTTTTGTATTTTCTCTAAAATACAATGATATTAATGTTGTATTTTATTTGTGCACCTTCTTATTCAAATACATTAGTCCAAACTAAAAGGGATTTTATATGGCAAAACATTTCTATTTATATCAGAAACCGTTACTCATAATATTCGTACATTCATGTTGTATTAGTTGATTAATTATTATTTGAATAAACATTTACATTAAATGTGTTTATGTATGTATTTTATGGTGGTTTACCCTATTTTTAATACCCTATTCGCATTTCGGCCGAAGCGCAATTTAATACTCTGTTCGGATTTAATATTAGGGCAGTTATTTATATTGCACTAAGTATTTATTAATTTTAGTGGAAGTCGTTGTATCGCACTTACATTGTTTGAGTATTATACTATACATTACATTTAAATTTTATCCTAAAAAAATGATCAAAGAGTTGTTTCGCATTGAGTTTATTCTTTGAGTTTAAAACTGAGAATTTAGTAATAATTTAATAATGTGTATTAATATGTAATCTTTCGACATGTATATAATGGTCGCTTAAATCTATTAATGAAAGGTATACAGTAACATTATGATTTCTTTATAACATTTTAAATGTTGTTTGTGGGGATATGATTTGTAAAAGTTTATTTAATTCATCAACGAAAGTAAATTGAGCCCCGTGTAAAAGTATAAAATTTGATGTTTCACTAGAGAAATGTATAGGATCATAACAGGCATATGTGTTATTGCATTTTTTAGCAAGCTCTTTTAATTTTTGTTCGTCTAAAACACCTACTTTTTTAGCGAATTGGAATAATGATAGTCTAAACAAACTGGGTACGCAGAAATACATTAATTGTATACTACAGACAACAATATTGTCAATGGTTCCTGTTCTCATAGGTCACCGTCAACTCACTTAATTCACTGAAATGCAACTTTGGGCTTTGGAAGTGTGTACCGGTAAAAGTTTTCACTGTACTCAAACGAGTTAAATGACTTGGAAAGTTTGCCGCCAAACAGTCGATCACGTCGTGCAATCGATTTAATTCTATTTTAACTCTGAATAGTAGTGGCGAACGATAAGTATAGTTTTAGATCCGAGCGCAATAATTGTATCCCCTTAAAGTTAAATCTAGTCTATTCATCGTAGCTGTTCTAATACACTTGGTTTTACTTGAAGTACATTCTCAGTTTATATATTCCTCGTCAACACAACAACCCTTTTCGATCCTACTCGCCTTGCATAATTTATCAGCTCTACGAACTGTTTTAGCTTAATATCCGACGAACACAATGCATTAAAAACGATGTGGCTTAAAAAAAGAAAGTAAAATCACCTTACTGGTGAAACTATTTTTTAGTTTTATACAAGTCACCAATTCTATGAAACCAGCGTAAAATACGGAAATAATTAAAATTTTATTCCAACAAGAAATTCATAAAAGTACTTGAGACATTTATTGTACGGGTACGTAAAAATATATATATTGAACAAGTTCAATACGTGTTTTGCAGGTTGATGCCATTTTTATTAAGTGAGTTGCTAACTTTGTCTAATAATTGAGTAAAAGATAGCGATATTAGGTTCTTCGCAAAACAAATAATACATTGTGTTGTATTCTTAAAAGTTTTTCTTTTGTTAAAAACCAGGAATTCACAATTTTTTTTTTGTGTATATTTCGAGCCCTCAATCACCACTTTCACTCTATACACCATTACTTTCAAGGTAAACCATTCGTCCTGCTATTGTTTTCAATAATTTAGAGTTTCCATTTCATAGCATATTCATACATCCCGTTTTACTTATTCTGTTACGATAATCAATTTGCCAATACTTAAGTTCTATGTGATGTCTCTGACAAAATCATGATAACCACTTCGTTTAATATACTAATTGAATTATACTTGGAGAACTGTGCGTGTTTACGAAAACGGAAATTATTGAATAAGTTAATAATTTAACCCAAACAAGCATTTAACAATTTCACTCGAAAAAGCTTCGTGAATAGGTACTAATTTACGGGCTATTGTAGGAATGCTTTCTTTCATCGCTGTGATATTATCACAGTGGCCCATTAGTAAATCGTTTTGACGTATTACTAGAAAATAACATTGCGCAACCATTTTCAAATATTTATATTCACATTTTTTAAATTATAATGTTGTACGGGTTCTCGTAATTTATTCAAGAAATTAAATAATTAATTTGTATGTAATGCAGTCTTTGTATGACTAAATAAGACACTCTCGGGCTTTTGAAGTATTTCTTTGCATCATTTACTCGAAGAAATTCTTTGTTGGAATAGTTAATGCACAAGCGCTATTTTTACATTAAAATTTTGCCATTTTATTTGTTGTGTATCGAACAAGCCTTTCCAGGTTTTCTTTAATCTTTTGTCTCTCTTTGTGTATTTGCGTTGATTTAGTTTTTCAGCTTTTACGGTTTACTTTTATCGTAGATCAAACAATCGGACAAGGAATCCCAAGAGCCGCTGATATTCAAATAGATGCAAGTGACACAGATTCGTATTGTTGTGTTATTGTATCGGAAATGAAAAAAAAAAACCTTCAAGACGAACGCTCATAAATATGGTTGTCTCCAATTTGTCCCTCAGTCCAGTTGTCCGGAATTAATGCGACACTCGTATATTTTATGTCAATTGTATGAATAATGAACGATTATAACAATGGGTGCAACTGCCAAATAAACTAAACACCGGAGATATTTGAGAGTAGGCACGCGAGCATAAAATATTTGTTTGGTGAATTTGAGTGTGACATTTTTTTTTTTTTATATTCCAGTGTAGGATAGGTATTCTGAAAACCCGTTTTATTTCTAACTGCACCTATTGATGTGTCAATATATCGCCAGACTAGAACAATACATTTGTTACATTATCACGGGCCAAGTGTGAACGGTATTCCATTGAAAGGTTACATGCGATCAAAATTATGGGCCTAGAGATGTCTATAAACATGACTATAGTTATATTATTGTTTAACGATTTTGTGTATATACGGCTTTTCCGTTGTATATTTGAACACAAAAAAATTTATCAGATTAAATTACTTAGCTGTTGAAGCATTTCGCGACCCATAGAGTACAATGTAATAAAAATTCATTATTCTGTCAACAGTGTTTTATTTTACGGGTAAACTTTTTCCTCATATTAAAAGTCCAAGTTTAATTGCGTTTAATCCTTCATATTAAAATATTGTTGTATTAGATAGCCTAATGAAATAATCATTTTAATTGCAATGTATATGATTGCGATTCCAATCCCGTGTGGTAATGTTTGATGTAATTAATCACATGTGATATATTTTTTAATTTCAAATACATGTAAGATAAAAATTTCCTGATTTTTAAATTACACTAATAAAAAACTCGTTTTTGCTATCATTAACATCTATCGTTACCTTACTAAACGAATTTTTTTATAAATATGAGATGATATTAGAGCAAGTTTCTAAAAAACAATAATAAAAAATAGTCGTCCAATATTGTCTGCACTGTGGTGTTGTTCGTTGGTGGTGGAGAGTTTTTAATCCGTATTTCCCCTTCCCAATCCATAGTGCATATGTTTGCATTGATAGGCGTTGCGGTTGCCGGTGTTCATCGTCCTACCGTAACCAGTCGAGTGTTGTTGTTTCGTTCGTGCAAGTGTGTGTTTTTTAATCCGCGCCAAGTGCAAACGACACAGTGAATTTCGACGAGTGTGTTCTACTCAGAAACTTTTTTTTTTCTCGAAACGCTTTTAATTTGCTGGGCTGATTTCGACGTGAAACACATGAATTAGGTCTAGAATTGGAATAATACTTGCCAACTTCGGACCGTCGTCAATACTTTGGTACTCGCGAGGTAAATTCAGACAATTGGACTTGTCGTCGGTATTTAGTGTGCCCACAGTCTTGCGATTCTGTCAAACAATTTCAATAGCTCCGTAGATAATGTTATGTAATGTTTGCGGCAAACTTTTATCGTGAAAAGTCCACCGAGCCTATCCGGTTAATAATACCACGTGATTTCCGAACCCTCTGTTTTTCTTTCCACCTACGGCAGTCGCCAGCACCCACGTAATGTTTTTTTTGGGCTGTCAGCCTTTCGTTTCAAATATCATTCATTTCCCTTATTTTCTCCACGTAATACAAAGAGGCGTTGTTTATTATTATTATTTACTTAGTTTTTTTTTTTTTTTTTTTAGTGACATTGATGGTTAACTTTTAATAACCATGAAATAAAGTATATTTATATTTGACTTACTCCCACGCCTTTGTAAAAATTGTAATTTATTGAATCGACTACTTTTACTCGGTTAGCCATTTTTTTTTCGACGTTTATAAAGATTAGAAAAATTTTAAAGCCAGAATAGCTCAACTCGTTATAGAATTTTACCAATGAAGAGTTTTCTTTTTTAAAAGTTACTGTTGAATAGTGTAAATTAATATTAGCTTCATAAAATATATTAAGTATTTGATTTCAGTTGATTGGTGGTAGATACTTTTAATATTCGTAATACTCAAGGATAAAAATAAGTACATTATTATTATTATTTTTTGCATCTGAAATATTTCTCAGGGTTACTTGTCTTATTTAGCTCTGTTCATTTATTACGTTCATATAAATTTAAACATTTAAATTTAAATTTGTATTGGCAAGCTATAACCTAAATTTTTTTTGTTTAACCAACAGTTTAATTCTTATAAACTATATTAAAAAATAATAAAACTATTATACAAATTTAATGATTCCTAACTTTGGGTGAATGATCTTGAATTACTAGTATTCTTAAGGTCATCGTGAATTAGGAACACTACATAAATGTGATGTTTTGTAATAGATATTATATTTTAAGACTTTATGTGTTATTTGTTTTCTTATCAAACGAAAAGTAATCCCTAAGATTTACTATATATTAACGGGATCACTTATTTACGATAAAATTCTATTTGTCGTTTATTCGTAAAAAACATATTGTACAAGTATGTTCATTTAGTAAATTTTGTAGGGAATGGGTTAAAAGGAGACAAACGTTTCATCGTAATCGGGTTTTCCGGTTTCCGCACGATAAGGCGAAGATCCCATTACCTTCTCTGGGGTATCTTTTTCTATCTACCACTCGAGTACTTGACACAGTATACCACCAGTCATATGTTCCGGACCTTTTTTTGTGTGTGTTCCACATAACATTCTTTTTACTTGTATGTCATTAAAATGTGTATACGGAGTGTTCTTTGGTAACTAATCACTTATTTAAACAAAAAATTAAAATAATATTGTTAATTTTTTTAATTTCTCTTAGCTATATACTTTTTTCAATTTCCTAATCATGAAGTTTTCTTTATGTTCATCTCTTATAAGGAGGTTATTTAACTTTTTTTAAATGGCAACATACATAATTAACTAGCTTATTTATTAGATAATGATTTAATTAAAAAAATAACTGGTCGATAACAACTATGGAACCAATATTAATAATTTAATGTAAAAACTGGAAATGAGTGGCGAGCGGGTTCTTCTATTTTTATTTCTAGTTATTTATGGGCCTTACTTTTCCTATTGTCTGTCTAGGTATAAAATTGTTAATCGCTTTTGAAATATTAATCCAATAGTTATGTACGTTGCCATTTGAAAAAATAAAATTCACTTTCTAACGAAGTGTAAGGGATGATCATGAAAAATTCTTTATAATTAATAAATTGTAATAAGTTAATAATTAAAAAAATAAATAATTCGTAGTATTTTTATTTTTTGATTGAATAAGTGGTTTATGATAAAAGAATTACCTTGTGCACTATAGGATTATGATGCTGATCATTTTTTTTTATTTGTGTCCAAGGACACAAATAAAAAGCGTGATCTGAATGAATAAATAGGTATTAGTATATTACGATGAAATCAATAATAATATTTATTTTCCAAAGTAGTTAATTGTCATTATCGTTGACTTTTGAATGGGTTCAATACAATGAGTTTTTAGTTATTTAACGTTGACTAATCAAAATAGTCTCATAAGGTTCAAATAAAAATACAATTATGAGCCATGTTGTTATTTTTATTGAAAGTTTCTGACGTACGCGTCTAATATTATGGTCAGTAGATTCTTGTTTGAATACTCTGAGTACGATTTAATTTCGTTTTAAAAGTTTTCGAATTGTTTTTGTTAGGAATTTTTTTTTATACGTAGCGTGGGTGGGTATAGCCTTTAAACGTGTATAAATAGTATCTGCGTTTTCTTTTCAGTGAAAGTGACTTCCCTTTGTGTTATTTCTTATTATATTTACTCGGTTTATAAACGTTTAAATAAACATAGATTTTGTTATTTTCTAAATATTTTATATTTCAGACAAATCAACGATATTTAGAATAAAGTGAACTGTAAACTTGCGTGCAGCACTACAAACATGCGTAAAAAGTATATAAACAATACCTTGTGAGAACATTGTTTTATAATATTTATCGATGAAACAATATTATTGTTAACGTTAAACTTTTAATTGACGCCTTTTTTTGACGTGATTGGTTGGAAAGTCTTGTAATAAAAAGAAAGATATTTACACATTCAGATTGTTGGAAACTTTTTTTTTGTTATTGAAGTTTAAAATAGCTATTACGGAGCACTAAATGAAAACAATTTTCTTTTAATTAGTTTTTTTTTTAATTTATGAAGTCATAGAATTAAATCCGTTAAATAAATAAGTATAAATATTAAACGAGATGCTTTTTTCCTTCATTAGTTGTTTTGTAAACATGTGCTGAAAAGGAACATTAAATTGGTTTTAATGTCAA
Source organism: Daktulosphaira vitifoliae (assembly GCF_025091365.1). NCBI lineage: Eukaryota > Metazoa > Arthropoda > Insecta > Hemiptera > Phylloxeridae > Daktulosphaira > Daktulosphaira vitifoliae. The sequence continues at coordinate 7,694,568 of NW_026099575.1, forward strand.
AGTCGTCTTTACACAAAAACAGTTAATAAAAGAGACGAAACTTAGTTTTGGAGGTTTTAGTGTGAAATTATTTCGTTTGATGTACCAAAGTAAAAACTTGTGTAATATTCAAACCCGTGAGTCGTTGACATTAGTTAAAAACTTTTTAAAAAACTTTCGCGTTGTTGACAACACATCAATGGATCGTCAAAAATTCGAGTCCGATACTTTGTTTAATTTTTCCGACCGCATCAATAGGTGTGCAAATATTGATTGGCGTGCGATTTTTTAGTATTATTATCTTTGGCTCGACGTGCAAAACCTTTCGATGAATATCAGGTAGTGATTTGTGCAGTAGTTACACATGTTCAACGAATTCAAACGTAATCAAATTGTCATTGTGTGCATGCACATAACTTGTGCACGCAGATATTTATTAACCTTACAAGGAAACCGAAACGTTTCGGTTTCGTATGTGACACCTGTTGCGGCGTCCCCTTTGCATTTCAATGATATCATAAACACAATTAGCGTTTTTGAAAGCTTAAGCAAATAATTAATTCTAAAAATCTCCGTTGCAATACTCGCAGTGTATAAACACGAGATTCAGGTTGCTTGTGATTTCTTTTAGTCGTTTATTATCAATAAAGAGAGCCCCACGTTGCGGTGAGTGATTTTTTCCTTTTAGTTTTCACGGAAAAAGTTTGTTTTAAATAAACCTAATGGGATATGTTAGAGATCTCTGGTGTTTCTTTTATCGATTGGCATCGAAGTCAACAATATACGCGTACGGAGATACTTCCTAAATAACCGTATCGTTTTCTTATTTTATTTTCTTATTGTTCAACAAGTGTAAAAAAATATTATTTTATTTCTCGTAAAGTAGGCGTATGTTAATAGATTCATTTTTTTTTTTTCACTCTTTGAAATTTGTTAATAATTACGATACGTTTCCATTGAGAGCCGTATATAGTAAAGATTTAAAACACAATTAGGTCTTTAGTCGGCACCTAGTGCGCTAAGTTTAGCCGCACAATCGTTAAGGATCGAGCCAAGAAACGATTACGATTCTTCTTAAAATTTTACGAAAACATAACGTTTCGTCTTGTAACGAAATAGCGGCGGCGACGGCGAAACAATGACACAATAAATTACATAATTGAGAACGAGTTTTGACTGAAACTTGTGGCAGGTAGTAGAGGGATAATAAATAAGATTAGAAATTATTGCCGATGAAATTCGCGGAGAGCTCGTGGGCGAGATGCAAACAAAATCAAAACCCAAGACTTACGTAACCTGCGGTACCTTTGCCATTGACGGTAATGTTCGCACTTAAAAAACATTGAGTTATTTGTTTTGCACGATGTATGAAATCCGTGTAATGCACTGTTCAAATCCAATCAAATATGTAAAGCTTCCCACGATCCGTAACTTCCAAGCTTACTGTTTAATTGCACTCATTGTGTAATCGTGTAGGTTGTGTTTAACACGTCGGCTACGATATTTCACTATGTAAGTGATCCATTCATATTGTTTGTATTGATTGCACTTTAACTTGATTCCCATTTAAGAACCAGCTTTGTTATCGTGTTATCTGTTTAATGTACGACCAGGTGATATTATCTAAACCTTGAGCTCAATATCTATTGAGAGTTCTTGTTCAGTACCGTTTTAATTGCTCTACTTAAGCGATTATAAGGCATAATTGTTATTGCGAATTGTGCATATTATTTCGTTTGACGTCAATTTATTGAGTTGGAACTAAAATCCTCTAGGGCCCGTAAAAAGTAGTCATTAAAAATTAAATTATACTCTCGTAATCCTTGCGGTTCTCCGAAATTCTAACGGTTAAATAAAAAAATTTGACATGTTTTTAATGCAATTTTTAAATCAGTTTATTACGAGATAGAATCATTAAATCAACGTATTGAAATAAAAAATATTTTACTGCGCCAAAACTATGCCAGTGCACCAAGTTATGCATTTAGATTCTAGGCTTTATTAAAAAAAAAAATCTTCATTTAAATTTGAGGATATTCATTTTAGCTAGTGCTTAAACTTTCAAGCATAACCATCTGCATTGCAGATTCTACCGAGTATACTAAAATTCGTTTAGGGAAATTATTATTAATAATTGCTATAATGTTTCATCACTGTCTGTGTCTACAATACGTATTACATAAAAATTAAAATTACTGAATGAACAGTGTATAATTCTTGTTATGCAACATTCATTATTATCTAACTACTTGGATTTTATTTAATGGAGGGATGCAATTATGATAAAATGTTTTAAATATGTGCGAATTGTAAAATATTATACACTGCTTGCTTTCGTCGACTAGTATGATAGTTCTTCCGGGTAGAACCACATGCAACGTGTAGCACATGTACACACCTCTACAGTGTATAATTAATCGCAATTATTTTATAATTGATTGGAGGAATGCGTTTCGATAATATTTATCTGATTGTTTGCAATTAAAAAAAAAACAATAGTCAATAAATACTACTAAGATTTAATTATTTTCTTGTTTTACAGTATTTTAACTTCGATGAGTAGTTATAAGGGTTTTGATTTTTCCTATGACAAAAAATTGTAAAAAATCTGATCGTGGTTTTTTTTTGTGTCCGTACGAATACTTTGCTCCTTCTAGAATTTGTTTGCTCAACTAAATACGTCAAAATATCACAAATCATATCTAGTTGAGCTACCAAGTCCATAATTTGAAAACATTTCCATGATAAAGCGAAATGTATCAAAAAATTACAATTAATGTAAAAAGGTCAATCGACATAGAAATAATTTTATTTTTACTTGATACTTAAATAACTTTTTGAAAACTAGATATATCATTACGAAATTTTTATTGACAAAATTTTAGAAATTTACATTATTGAAGACGCGCTATTTTTTAGAAATACACACTTTAATCGATCTACTGGGAGGAGTTTATACATAATATCAAAATTCTTCTTAATTTTTATAATGTTTAAAAAAATCCCGAGTCCTTTAAACTTACGTTAAAATAAAGCTACTTCAATATACTTAAAACAAATTATAAAAATCATACAATTTTCAGTAAAAATGATAGATTTTGAAATGATTTGCATACTTACTGAACATTTACATTATTCACAACTTAATTTTTTCACCTGAGTCAATGTCGAACATAACTTATCATAACATCAACAATAACATATCAAATGTCCCATTTGCTGAGAATATGAACGTTCTAAGAGATTAAATTGCAGAGTTCTGGCACATGGATCACAGACAAGAATTAAATTTTTTACACAACAAAGTCCAGTTTGATATTATTTTGATGTTATTCCAGTGATAACTGATGTCGTTCATTTGCGATAAGACTGGTTTTTCAGTTTTTGGCTTTTCTTAGCACTAGTAACAGAATAATTTTGAAAAGCCGTGAAATAATAGACACACGAGCAGGTGTTTTCGCTGCTGTCGTCGGCGGTTTCTAATGTATTTTATTATTATAGTATTATTTTCTTGTTTTCTCCCGGTCTACCGACTGTGTGCGCTTAAATACACATAATAATATACTTAACACACACATTCACACATACAATAAACAGAAACAAACCATTCGGGCTACAGTCTACATGTACACCGTATTGCGTGACCTCGGCGCGCGTGTCGCACTTTTTTCCATTCGACGAAACGTGTTTTTTCGATAACTATTGGACGCGCTTGTGACGATGAATTATGACGTTATAATATAACAACGTATAATTCCCGGAGGTTTTTGTTCGTATGTTCATTTAATAAGCGCCAACTAGAATTGTGACGATGAGAGAGAGGGGTTGCAGAAAATTGAAACTAAAAGATAATATTTTACCGCATAGAAATAATGTAATGCGTAACAGACAAAAAAAAAAAAAAAAAAAATTACGGTAGTATTAACAGCTTTTTAGTAGCTATACAGACACTAAGCCTACATAAAATTTCGTTAACTTTTTTTTATACTCCCGCAATTAATATGTTCATTGGACGTTTTGATTAATATAAAGGAACATTGTTATTTAATAACCGAGGTCTTTTTGTTTAGTATTATTCGCAAATAAAACATAAAATCGTCTGGCAAATACTTTTCAATTCCAAAGTAATTTCTGTTTTGGTTTCTTTAAAAATCTTTGTTAAGATTTCGCTTTGAAATTTTTGCTTTATAATATTGCCATTTTACTAGTTTTCGCTTTCAAAAGGATATATATGTGTACATTTAAATTAGAAGGAAACGCCACCATACAAACATTTAGCCCTTTCCTCTGTATTCGATCAGGGGAAAATACTTCGTCTTTAATATTCTGCGAATGCAAGCAGCTATATAGTGGAGAACCGACGGTTCTTCTATTAAACTTTGGGTAAAGAAATCAATAAAAATGCTCTTAATATATTGTTCTTTTGCCTTTTGTCTGTGCTTATCCGTTATAAAACAGTCAAAACTTAAAAGTAACACCCGCGCTCGCTACTATATTTGTAATTTTCCCTCGTAGTCCGCCACACTTGCTTGTATTGTGCTGTACCAATTCAAAACCACCAGACTATATTTAAAAATAAACTGATAACATTGTCGTATGGTTTTAATCCTGAGGGGGGCTTATATTAGATCTCGATGTAACATTTATCTTGGCATGACGATCAGTCGCAAGGGAAAAATTTAATGGTCATTCCAATACGATCTCCATACTTGAAATGATGAATCCTTTAGAGCAAATGAACTGTGTGTGCAGTTGTGTGACCGTTTTAGAAATAATAAAGGTTTGACAGATACTGGCACTGTGGGCACGCGTTGATCGATTCCGCATTAAGCAATATAAATAATTTTTTTATTAAAAAAATCTAGTGTCCAACACGGTGGTTCGTCATGACACACCAATTATTTTTAATTGTATTGATACGGTACATGTAGCCAAAACGGATATGCGAATATTGGAAGCCGAAGAGGCTACGTATCGAAAAATGAACTTCGTGGCCAATGCGTTAGCCTTGCGAGACTGGATCCTGACGGCTTACTTCAACTCAGGTATATAGTTTCTACACGGATGTCATAAAATTTGTATTTTTATTTAACTTTACAATCGTCTGTAAATTATTCGAATGTTTTTAATTATTTTTGGAAAAATTTTTTAAATTACTTTTTTATCGTATGGCAATCAGTTTTGTTTATTGCTTATAAACATCATATTTTCTCTGGCAAACATCTGGGGTGCAACAAAACGAAAGCGATATTTTTCTTAGCTTAAAATCAATTGTTATAAGAAATAATCGCATGAAGTCGAAATCAAAGAACAACTTCAAGGTCGTACACCGAAGTTTGATAGTGATTTTAACACTAAGGACAAACACTCCCTCCATTTTTTTTTTTTTTGGGTTGCCACTGTGTGTTAATATACGGCGGCATAGGACATCGAGTTGTTGGACGTTATTAACAATCAACAGATTCTACCAGTAGCTGCGTGTCCATTAATAATACTCTGTTAAAAACGAACATAATAACTTTGATTGATGATCAACTTTCTTTATTTACATAAATTATATGGTTATTTTTGTTTGTTGAATAAACGGGGTTTTAAAGGACGTATCTAAGCGCAGAGGCGTTTAATGGTACGACTTGTGGGTGTGTGATACGCTTAATGTAAGGTCCAAAGTTGATACAAAGTCAATACATCAATATGTTTGGTTTTCTTGAAAACAACTTTATCATTTTATTCGCTACATATTTGTATTATACGTCAATGATAAAAATCAATGAAACTAACATATCTTTGGACAAAATTAATCCTAAATTTATTATGTGCTTTGTCTTTTATACCTATTTATGGGCGTTAAACTGGTTATCTATCTGTATGTTAAAGCATGCGGAATGATCAAAAATTTTGATTTGTTTCTAATTAGTTTTTTTTTCTGATACGGTCTCGACAAATCTTAAATAATCAAGTGTAAGTGTATATACATACAGAGACTCTGCTTTGAATAAGTTGCATCATATTGACGTTATTTTTGTCTTTGTTTATACCTTACATAATTTTGCATAATTATCGTAACACATTTGTATATAATTTTTAATAGGTCGCAATAATTCTAAGGTATATCGACAGAAAACTCTTCGTTGACACAAATGTTTGGTTTGTATGAAATTAGTTTAACTCGATTAGAAAGATTTATATCATCACTGTTGTATTTGTTCATAAGTTTTCGATACTCGACCAAGAACCAAAAGTTAAAAACTTTGCCATTCTGTTCCATAGTTGGCCGGGTCAAATCATAAATCGCCATCAAATTGTTTTGCACATTTTCGTATCGGTCTTTTCTCAGTAAATATATTGAGTTGATAGAATGTTTTGTCTACTAGTCGTTGTTTTATAGACATTTGCCTCGATTCGATTTCCGGCCACGCAATAGAAAGCCTATCCAAATTACTTTTGTTTAACGTTCTGATTTTCGCGTCGTCCTTTGTTGTTTAACTACACAAATTTTATTAATTTACGGCGTTTGTTTGTTTCGATTTTAGATCACGTCACGTCGCCCATTCGCGGCCCTTTTCAACCCTGTCAGCGTGTTTGGTAATTAGCGCAATCATTTGTTTGAATAGTTTATTAAAAAAGCCACTGTGTAATATTATGTTTTACGATCTTGGTACGAAAAAAAGTAGTTTATCCTTCGCTGGAGTACATCGCAGTTGAGGGTCAAATAGTTTCACATGGTATGCGACGGTTAACAGTATAGTTGCGATTCATTACCAGTACAATAATCTTCTGACAATATTCGGTACAATAATTTGTCTAGTGGAATCCAAATGAAATATTTATATAGAAGAGTAGTATTGGATTATATTAGCATAGCTTTGCTGTCCACGATCGTTTTTCGCACGTGCCTGTCGTATATTGGTTGGCGCACTGTAGTACTGCCAATTTTTTAATCCATTGTGTCAAAGACCTTGACTTCGGCCGGGGTGACTGAGCCGGTCACTGTCTCGCGTTAGCTTCTTATTGTCTGTTCGCGCTTTATTTTTCAGTCATACGCACAACAACCTTCATTGAGTTTGCAATCATAATCATTTGGAATTTTTTGATTCGAGTTCCATGTACAGTTGATTTTCGCCGTGTCTAGTGTCCGTATGAAGTTCAATAAACCTTTTCATAAGTATCTGTGTGCGTATCTATGGCCACGTTCACTCAGTCGCGAAAAACAGTGCAAAACTCTTTCAGTCACGGTTCAATTTGTACCAAGAGGTCGTTGAATTCGCTCGACGTGTTTGCGTATTAAAAAGTCGCAGTAAAAAGAATGGACAGAGAAATTGAGAGCCTGGCGATGACGTGTTTTATTTGATGTGTCAAAGGTAGTATTCTTTAGGTTAATCTTAATAATGTATAGACTTCGTTTCTCGATGACGTTATCGAGACCGATCTGACGCAGTGAAAAAAAAATTGACATTTACTGATAAAGCCAATGTTTGACGTTCCTTCCATTGAAATGTATTTGTGTGTGCTAAATAAATCGCATTGGCTTAAACTACTCGTGTATGAGTAACAATTTCTTTAGAAGCAGAGAAAGCTTTTTAAGTGATATTAATATGCGCGTACGATACTGTAACGTGTACGTCCCATGTGGTTAGCACGTAGGTAATAACATTATTATCATAAAACAGATCCTTATGCTAAGCCCCACAATATCGGTTGGGTTGGGTTAGTGGTTTACGGTTATCGTTTTGTACTTGTCTAGATAATAGCTGTATGCTATACATGTGACTAGTTACTAATTGATGTAATGCAAGGTATTTACGTGAAAATGATTACACATCGGGTTAGTTTTTTATTTACTTCTTTTTTACGCTATTGATTTTATTTAAAACGTACGTGAAAAGTTTATTTTTTACGTCCGTTCAAGTCCAGTGTACCATTGGTTGCATTCCTTGCAGTGAAATGCAAAAAGCAAATATGCGATTTTGTTTTAGGTTTGTTTTATTGATCCACTTGTGTAATAAGGCATTTTCTAGATATTACGGATAAAAATAATCATAAACAAAATTTAGGATCGATAATGATCGAATTTCAATTAATTTTTGAGTTGATATTAACATAGAGCTTATGATCAATAGTGTTTCGAATTTGAAGTTTAATAAAACATGTTATATTGATTGAAATCTGCGGAACGTTTAAACATATTTATCAAGATTTTTGTGTTGTAACAAAGCTTTCGATTTAATCTAATTACTGTGCAAAACTGTTTGTGCACGTTTTTGTAGGTATCTGACGTACTAAAACTTTTAATAATAATGTAATATATTAAAACGAGCTCGTGTATAAATTTATACTGCATCAACTGGGATGACAAATGTTTCTCAGTATTTGCCAGAATTTCTAAAATTACTCTTGTCTTGCTAAAGCCCATTGAGTGCGTGTAGCGAAATTAATGCAAGGAAGTAATATTTTAACACGTGAAATGCAAATCAAAGACATTTTCATTGATAAAACGGTTAATGCTCCGAATCACGGAAAGGGTTTATACGAAAAATTTTAATATTGTCGAGGTCGTCACGACCATATTATTATTTCTATTTGGTTTTGGAAAATTATTAATTCATTTTTGATATAAAATTGTGTAACTCAATGTCATAATCATTTTAAATGTATTACCGATTGTTTTATTTTTTGTTTCAGGTAAGTAAATGTTTTCCAATGTCCAGTTTAAGTATCAACTTCGGTAGTGCGGTACTTTAGCCTCGTGAGAATTAAATTGTTATCAAAAGTATCGATTGGTATATTTTAAACGAATTTATAATATTTGTGTGGGGTTAACTGTGAGAATTACTGCTGGGGTGAGATATGTTTTCAGGGGGTTGAATTCTTAGAGAACTTAAATATTAAATAAAAGAAACTCTTTGTCCGAACAACTAACTTGAGTGTCTACAAGATGCCTTGTAAAATCTCAACGTTATGTAAAATAACTCTTAAATTATAAATAAATAAAAAAAAAACTTTACCAACTTAAAGTTTTCGGCATAACATTAACGACTACTTAAACTTATACTCGAGTTTGTTGAATGCAAATGTTAATTAACTTGCAATATTCCATAAGATTTTTTTTTTTTTTTATAATGAACAAAAAGTACGAGGAATGTGTTGGATTTATTTAGCTTAACAAAACGCACCGTGTTGTCAAATCTACCGCTTTTCGATGGGACGCATAGATTACAGATTTTAATCGCCTCCGTGTCCATTTCATACGATTTCTCGATTGATAAAATTGGCCCAATTGCCTTTAAGCTCTCCAATAGACTCGTGTCAATTAGTCGCTTAAGGAATTGGTCTCGACCCAGATTTTAATGGTCGAGTGCTCTCCTATTATCGCAGCAGACAACACCCGTTATAATGGGCTTTCGTCTGTGCTGCTGACCGGAGTCAATAGTCATCCGACCGGCCAATAAAATAATCAGCCGTATACTCGGAAAACACAATTAATTCCCATCACCACTAGCTCATGACTAAGTATCCGTATGGTTGTTGGGGCCAAACGTGTGCACAGTGTTAGTCCATTCGACGTGTGCGGCGAGATTAAGTTTTCATTTCACACTGATCCTTTATCTTTTTTCTTCGTTTTTGTTTTACGATTCTGGGCAGTGGACCAATCGTTAAAAATTCAGTTTAATTCAATTTACGTTCTCATTGAGACGGCGAGAGTAAAAAGTCGATTGGAGCGCCGTAACATGAATTTTTGAAAGTACCGAACCCCGTTTAACGAGCATGTAATGGTTAATCTGTGTATATAATAGTTTAACTGGTGGAGGTGTATCACGAATAACAAAAGTTATATTGAATTTAAGGCCGTAGCACATGACCAGGGCGGTGTTATAATTTGTACGTGCACAATTTTTAACTAATCAACTAGACTGTCAAATGGGGTTAACGAGAAATTTATTTCTACCAAACGAGAGTTATATAACATTGTGAAACAAAACTTATTAATAATGATTTTTTTTTAATCAATTTCATATACTAATTATTATATTTGTACAATTAAATTATCTTTTATAACGGTTAAATTTATTATTCAATTAAAATAATAAATAATCTCAGAGTTAACATTAAAAAAATATATATTACAAGGATAACCAGGTTGAGACTTAAAAAAAATTATCCATTCCCGACAGTTATTTCTTATGTTACACGGGTGTCCTCTACAAAAACTATTTATTTCAGTTTTTAATCCATTTACAAGTTATGTTACATTTTTACGAATACAATACCGCCTGTATAATATTAATTAAATCATCTTCATCTTAATTATTGCATTATTAGACTCGTTTTTTAACGTATCTCCGGGCATTATTTTTCTAACCCCAAAAGTTCCTTGTAGTTCAGAAACAGGTTTATTAAAATTGTTTAATGTCCCATGTCTCGTTAATAAATTGATATTATCCTCATTATCACGTGATAATCAAGTTAAATTTTCGGTGGTTATTCTAGAACATTATTTCTCTGTTATGTTTATTATCATAAGTTATGTTTAGTATAATTTAACTGTTTATGAAAGCAACCTCTTTATTTAATAATTTCTTTAAAAAATCGTGTATTATTTTAATGGATTCATCAGTAATTATAAATCAATAATTTTTAATATTAAAATTATTGATAAAAATATGAAAAAACGCGTGTATCATTAAATATCATTTCACTGGTCGATTTAAAAAAGTATAGAGATATAATTTTATATTTGTTATACATTTTTAACTAGTATATTACTATTTTGGAATTCAATAATAGTTACCATGTCTTGGTTATTAAACTTAATCGTCAAAGGCTTTGCCTATCACTTGGTATTACCTATAAAATATTTTATTTTATGAGTTTTTGAATTTCGAACGTTATGTCGAGAATTAAAGAAGCGTATCATTTAATTTCTAAATTTCAGGAAAGCAAAATAACATTTTTATTTAAGTTAATGAAAGTATTGTATATCTTCTTAAAAATATACCTTCCAATATAATACACCATTTTCAAATTAAAATATATTTCATATATTAATTGATATAGACTAATAGTCGAAAAATTCCGATTTGAGTTGATACGTTTGTTTGATTCATTCTAGACCGTCGATTTATTTTAACTGAAAACTGCGTGGCTGTTGTTTAACAGTCATTGCAGTATTTATGGATTGTAGCCTTCAAGGGTACAACTATTTGAATTTTTTGCACATCTATGCGTTGTATACAAATCCCAACATGTATTTATAGCATTTTCCTACTTGTTGCCGTTGTGCTGTTCTTAATAATCAGCTGCCGTCGAATTAGCGTTATTACGTATTCGTAAAGGAGCTTGTGTGTCACGAAGAAAGATTTTTTTTTTTAAATAATTGGCCCGATTTATGTTATAAGCCGTCAATTACTTTTTATTTACTTGAGCTGCGTGTATTGTGTATTTTAATCGAACATTTGTGTAAGTTTTAAAGTAGGAGATTTACGTAATATTTTTGTGGGGTAATAGAGTCAGAAGAAAATCCGCCTAAAAAAGTCCTCCTTGTTTTTCTTCGCGTCTCTATGCGCATTATTGTACAAAGTACTTATTCGGATGTATACAAATATTCCGGCGGTGTAAAATATGCACTTTCGTTCTCCAACCAAATCAATATTGTATGTTACTTAAATTACGATTTACGTTGCGCCCCAGAGAGATTGCGTTATTCGGATCGTAGTGAGAGAAGAGCGTATTGAATAAGTGAACATTCTTATTTCCCATTGCGTGCCGTATTCTCCTGTAGCGATTTAGCTCCGGACTCGATTACCACATTACAAACCCCCGCGCGGACACTGGTCGCCCACCACCGGTCTGAGTGCACACACCGAATTCCCACAGCCCTGTAACGTTCGGTTCCATATCTGCTAGCGCCTGCCACCGTGACCGAAACACTTACGGTGCTGTATGGATATGCAGTATACCGATAAACTTACTATGCGTCATGGTCGTTGTTGACGTCACCAGTTCATTTACTTGAAGTACAATCGGAGGGTGTTACATTGACCAAGCGACAATAACAAATATTATTGTACGCACCTCTTGCACTTTCCTTCAGAATGTCACTTTGGTTAAGCATTTTAAAATGATCTAATTGAAAAAAAAAAACATCACCATATGCCGTACACGATTTATCGCCCTTTAAATAACTTTTGTATGTGTTTTTAATTAAAGAATTTATTATACAGTGAACTTGATATATTTTCCAATAAAACCAGCCGACCTCGTATGTCTTAGGACGAGACGCTGTAAAATAGTTGTAGTTATTGGTGGAAAAAATGTATATTTTTATTTTCCAAACTGAAAATTTATAATTATGATTTTATAGCCAAAACGGTCGTGAAATAGCAACGCGTAAAATCTAATTAAAAATAATACATTGTCGTATTTTTATTGCGCAGCTCAGTAGAATATATTTGCGTAAATAATTCAACGATTCGGATGTACTTCGTCTCTAATGTACGTTTTTTCGCTCTTATTTGAAATTCACGAGCGTTTATTTTTCACCTGTAATTTTCGTTTAGCTCGGCAATGTCAATCTGTTTTACTTTGCAAAACTTAAATTATTGTTGCCGCCGATTCGTTTTGAAGCATTTGCCGCGTGCACTTTAAACAACATTATACATTCATAACCGTGTTCTTGGTCGACGTATGTCAAAGGTGTACGGATCACTATCGTTCGCGGAGACAATTAAATTGCGTGACTGAACTTATTCGGGCAAATAATGGACAGCTCGGGGAGTAGTGCACAAGTAAAGAGTGTATACTCTTTGGAGGGTAAAGGTCGTAATGAGTGTATTCATCAACAAGCATTTACTACTTGAGCATATTAACTTTTCAGAGAAAACGATTTATTAATTATTTTTTGTATACCTGGTCGAGATGTTATAAAATAACTCTGAGCAAAATCCGATTACACTTAATGAATTTTCGACAAAGCTAATATTGAATAAGAAGTATTGAATGATTGCAATAGTTTTGTTATGTTCAATTTATATAAATATAAGATTATACATTTTTTAAGTGGGTATATACTTCTGAAAATAAAACTCTAGTTTATCATAAACAATTCGATTTCTTTAAAAATAAATACTTTAATTGAAAAATAATTTTTTTTTTTAGTTACATTTATTTTGTGATTTATTAGCTATTAAATATTTATTAAGATCGTCCCTAATAATGTATAGACGTGTCAACCTTATTTTTTTAACGGTAACATACATATTTAATTGACTTATAAAATCGAAAACTATATAATTTTGAAAACGAATGGTCGGTAACAACTTCTGGACCAATACTTTGGAAGTTATTCTCATTTTTATACCTAAGCGAGGCGAAGAGTACGGCTTGGAAATGACTAGTGATAAAAATAGCAGCACCACCCACTCCTTAATTCCAGTAATTACTTTAAATTGTTTAAGGTTCTGAAACACTGTTCCAAATGTTGTTATCGACCAGTCATTTTCTTAATAAGATTATTTCTTATTTTATTAACTAGTTAAATATGTATGCTGCCAATTAAAATAATCAAGTTGATACCCCTTAAGAATTTAAGGGGTGATTGTAAAAAGTAATTATTAGATGATAAATAAAAAACTATGTGTAAATAAAATAAATCAAAAATTATTTTTCCAATATTGTATTTATTTTGTGAGTAATCAAGTTGTTTATAGTAAACCGATTATTCTGTACAGCACTTGCTGTATAATTTTTAGTTTCAATGTTAAATTATTTATACAGGATGTTTCAACATTTAAGTGAAATTTACAAAAAAAAAAGTTAGTTGCCATATTTATTTTTAAAATGTTTAACCTACTTTTTAACTTTAATGTGAAGTTGAGAAGCTATTGGTTTTGTGATGCGTATTTGTTTTCTGTCCATGAAAATTCACTGCTTTCACTGAATCGACTTTGATGTTTAATACGACAAAAGAACCCGATTTTAATCTAGTTGAACCAATTATCGTCAAAATTTGAAAGAAAAAAAAATTCTTAATTTTAAAAATGTAGACAAATATGTCTAAGCTACGCTACCTTTTCAAAAAAATATTTTATAATTTAAAACTATTATTTTTTTTTTAAATACTTTCTTTTGAAGATTTAACCTAGTACATGAAAGATAATAGGTTTTATTTTGGTATGCTATATCAATAATCCGATAAAAAAACCAAGTACAGGAATGGTTTAAAAATGATCACCTACACATGTAAAAAAAAATGTAAAAAAAATGTTCAAATTATTTTTTGAATATGTTTTGAATAGGAATGTCTATCCTATTTTCACCTATATCAAATTAAAACTCTTCAAGTATATTAAAAAAAAGAATCCAACTTGAAAATTATTGTACTTTTATTTTTGGCTTTTTTAAAGCAAATTAACAAACATTTAATATAATAAAAACTGGGTTGCTTTGGCTAATATTATTTAAAATTATATTAAAAATATTAATTTAAAACTATTAAAAATTGTGGATACGACTTCTTTTTTCTTCTCTTTCCTCGCCTTAATCCCAACTACTTGGGGTCGGCCACTTTTATCCTTAAAGTCCACTTGATACATCTACGCTCGCATCAGCCGTCCTCACATCACTTTAATTACATCTCTCCATCTCTTTTTTGGTCTTCCTAATTTTCTAACTCTTCTTCTTTCAACAACTGTTCTTACAGCTTCTGATTCCTCTCTCCTCATAACATGACCAAACCACCTAAGTCTATTTTCTCTCTTCTCATCTACGATTGACGTTACACCTATACTGCCTCTTATGTGTTCGTTCCTTGTCCAATCTTCTCTAGTCACTCCACTCATCCATCTAAGCTTTCTCATCTCTGCTACACTCATTCTCTACTCAACTGCCCAACACTCTGAACCATACATCATAGCTGGTCTCACTACAGTCTTATAGAATTTACCGTTCAGCCTCATTGGAATTCTTTTATCGCACAACACACCAGACGCTTCTCTCCACTTTAACTACCTGCATCTAATCCTGTATCTTACATCCTCGTCAATACCCCCTCTCTTTTGCACAACTGATCCAAATACTTAAAACTTTCCACCACTCCTATCAAGTTCTCACCTATTGTCACTTAACTCCTAAAAATTGCGGATACGTATTTTAAGGGAAAATGTTACCATTATCAACGTTTAACACATACAGTATGAGTTTAGCGTTGTTGTTGATTTTTTAGTAACTTTTTGTGGCTTTTTTAATTATTTACTTTTAATGTATTATAGTATTAGATTATTATTTTCTAATTTAATTTTAATTTTAAAGAATTTATAAATTTTGAAGTTTTAACTCATAGAAATCGTACAATTATAAATATAAAAATTATTTTAAATCTAACAGATTCGATTTTTAGGTGATAGTAGTGATGTTTATCATTGTCAGATATCATTTATATTTGTCCAAATTATGTTATGTCTCCACTGTAGTCAGGTTTTTCTTGTATTATTTACTTGAACACCTAATTGTAATTTGATATTTCTTCCCGGAGTCAAAAATAAACTACTAAGCCATCAGTTAGTATCTATAAAATATTCAATTTAAAAAATCTTTTTATACACTATTAAAACCTCTAATTTAATTTTTTGTTATTTGCAAAAAGAGTAAGTGTTTTTTTTTTTAAATTAATGAAGTTATCATTGAGTTGTATTATTGAATAATGTAAAAATATGAGCTGATCTTAAGGTTTTCATTGTCATATTAGAATGAAACTTTGTATAAATATCTAGTTAAAATGAATTTTATATTAAGTTCAAATGTAGCGACCAAAACATACGCAACGAATATTCTCGAATGTTCTCGTTATCAAAAACCTTCGAGAAACTTCGATAACG